>NC_135411.1:27515514-27588014 GCF_051991245.1 Festucalex cinctus
GAGCACCGGCTTGGCGGGTGGCCAGAGAATGTCAGTTGGAATCTAGGGAGAGGAAAAGGCCAGCCCAGAATAAACCCGCACAGACAGAATTGCACCACCCCGACCCAGTGCACTCCACTCCACAGGGAGGGAATGTCCATTTTTATGACTGGATCATATGTCTTTGTTTGACATGGGCCTTTTCTTTCATCTCGCTGCTGTCTTGACTTTGACGAGTCAGACAGTGTTTACCCACAATTTCGAAAACAGGGCTCCTTTTTTCAAAATATTGCCACAATTATTCAAAACCACACTAAATTGTTTTGTAACACTGTTTGCAAAATGACACCCTTCAGTCACAACATGCACACTTATGTTAAAAACATACACATATTTACAAAAATGCTGTTTTGTTGTCATCTCACAAACATAGCCTGAAATGATGAGACACTATTGCAGTCAGTTACACATTACTGTGACCAATATAAAACACATTTGTAAAAACCCCTATTTTAGGAAATAGCATGTGCTAGGCTTTTTTGGCAAGTATTTTTATGTAAGGGGTCATTTAAATGACAAAATATAATGACAAACCCACAAACTTCAAAATAAATTATTTTTTTCTTGTAAGGTTAAAAATGTTTTTTTCCCCATCTAAGATTACAGAAACTTGTTTTATATGATTACTTCAACTCAATGTCTGACAAAGATTAATTTGGTGTTCCATGCTTCCATGCAAAAGAAGAAGAAGATGATAATGAGGATACTCTCAAAGAAGCATGGTGCATGACTTCAATGGGTTGATATACATTCTGTCGCTGGACTGTTACATGAATGGTCAGGGTTAGGCTATTTGTGTTAACTATTGTTTGGAAATGAAGGTTAGAGCTTTTCGACTGTGCAGTATAAGTATTGTTGGGAGATGAAAAAAATCAGGAAATGAACACGCACTTCTCTGAGTCTGACTAAGTAGTTGCAGAATGAAATTAGTTTCTTCTTCTCAGCCGTGGGGCTTTAGAGATATTGTTTAGATGTGGCTTTCGATAGATACCAACCACATCAACCTCAATTTTGGTATAGTAATGCTGCATCTATAGAGCCAGCCAATGCAACGTGCAGCCACTGGATGGCACAATTGCTTTTTGTAACCCATGAACTTTTCATGAGAATGAGTCAGAAGCTTTCAATTCCAGTCCTCATCCAGAGGTGAATTACTCTTTCAGCATGATAATTAAATGAACACCACAGTCATTATATATACTTCAATATTAGTCATAGGTTTTGCATTTTAGCACATATCAAATTATTCTAATCAATTGAAGCTCTTCTGCAATTATTTTCTTTTGTCCTATTCCATCTTTTCAGGACCAAAAGAAGTCCGCAAAGACACCCAAGCCGGCAGAGGTGGTTGCTGAGGATGGGACGGTGGAGGGTCTCCAGCAGATACCCGAGGAGGGCGGCGAAGGTGAGGGCCAGCCGGCCAACCTCAACTCGGACGAGGAGGTAGAGATCGAGGAGATTGTGGAGGAGTCCCGAACCAAACGCCTGCAGCGTTCCACCAAGAGGCAAGTGGACAGCATCAAGAAGGCTTTCTCCAAGGAGAAGATGGAGAAAACCAAGCTGAAGACCAAGGAGAACCTGGAGAAGACCAAGCAGAGGACCCGTGAGAACCTGGAGAAGACCAGGAAGAAAACCCGCGACAACCTGGAGAAGACCAAGCACAGCCTAGAGAAGAAGATGAACAAATTGGGTACCCGCATGACCCCCAACGTGGAACGCCGAGTCAAGATGAAAAGCTCGAAGGAGAAGATGAAGAAATCCCTCACGCCCGACCACGCCGTCTACGCCCGCTCCAAGACCAGCGTCTACCGCGTGCCCCCCTTCACCTTCTACGTCAAGAAGATTCGCGAGGGCGCGGAAGAGGTGGACCCCGCCGCGATGACCAAGGAGACAGAGGCGGGTGGCCTGCCCGAGGGCGAGGAGAACGGCCTGGGCGTGCACGTGGATGAGGGGGAGCTGGTTAGCGTAGACAGCCCGGAGATGGAGCCCAAGCTGAAGGACCCTCAACTGGTCAGGGTAGAGGCGGACCACCTAGAGAAGACCCAACATGACTAGAGAGTTTATCCCGAAAAAAGGCAGAGGAAACACGGATTCTCCTTGAGGAAACATCAGTAGCCACGAGGACTCGATGAAAATATTCACATCTGTTCCATTCTTCTTTTTTTTTTTTATATATATCCAAAAGCTTTTCATACTCACCTCACTTTTCCACATTTAATGGAAAACTAAGCAATGTTAACAGACTAATAGGCTACATCTTTTTACACAGGACCGGTTTGTGCTTTTTGCTTGTCAATTTTATGAATGGAGTGCCAACTAGGAAGACAAAAAAGGTATAAATATTATTTTCTGTTGTGATGTATAGTACTTTATTTGCCAGGTATGGCATGCATACGTGAGTCACGAGGGTAACGGAAAGTCGTCTGGAAAGTTTTGGGGTAGGTCTCGGGGTGCTCCTGTAGTCAAGAGAGGGGGAAAAAAAAGTTACCATTACATTGTAAGGTGGTGGTGCCCAAGTCCGGCCTTGAGAGCCCCTATCCAGCCTGTTTTCCATGTCTCCCAACTTCAACACAGCTGAATCTAATGATCAGATAATCAGCAAGCTTTGCAGAAGCCTGATAACGATCCTGATCATGAATCAGGTGTGTTGGTGGAGAGAAACATGGAAAACAATCTGAATAGGGGCTCTCAAGGACTGAAGTTGGGCGCCCCTGTTGTATGGATTCTCACACAATACAAAACACAATAATGTAACAATAATAACATCACATTATGGATGGGCATTTGAATAAATCATGTTTGTTTTTAGCAAAGTTAAGTGACAGTTGTAATGGCATAGTTACACTTTGGATGTTCTGAACTCCTGTTTCCATGCCAGTGTTGTACGAGGGAGAGTGCAGTGTGGATATAAAAAGTCTACACACCCCTGTTCCAATGCCAGGTTTGAATTATATCAACATGAGAACAAAAATAAGATAACTTGTTTAAAAACATTAATGACATAAATCTGTACAACTCAAAAAAATAAAATTCTTTTAAAAGAGGAAGTTAAAAAAATAAGAGATAGTAATGTTGTATAAATGTGCACAACTCTCATTACTGAGTATATCGCTATGTCCAGAATGAACCAATCACAATAAAGTGCAGACCTTCGAGTAGGCTATACCTGACATTTTTGTAGTCACATCTATCTTATAGCCCAATCTCATGCATTATTATTATTATTATTATTATTATTATTATTATTATTATTATTATTATTATTATTATCATAGGCGACAGAGAGCTTCGGCGACATCAGAGGGTTTTCAACTTTTCATTGTTCAAAGGTATCAAAAGTATTCAAGGTATTCAAAGGTAAAGGTAGGTCAAGAATAAGATCAAAAGTAATTTCCACGCTATTGTGCCATACAACACAGTAAAGATAATTATCATATAGAGATAATATGGCACAAGAGTAATAATACCCAAAACCCCAAATCAATGGAAAAATGCGCCCCCACCCCAAAAAACAAATACATTAATAAATTAATAAAATAAAATGAATACAATAAAATAAATAAATAATGATAATGTTGAGGAAGGCTGACAGCAACATTGAATGAGCTGCATGAATTTCTGGCAAGTACTGACTTGTTGACATGTGACAGCAGTCTTCCATCTTCATATGCCTGGGCTTGGGTTAGGGTGGCAAGAAACCTTGCCTGAAGGTTTTCTTACAAAGAAAAACATACAAGACCAGATATATTTTGCAAAAACACATTTGAAATCTCCCAAGCACAGCGATGCTTCTGCTCCAATGCAGAAAAATGTCAAGTAAAGTCCACTGGAACTGCTACAGGTTAATCAGAAACTTGTGTACACAGCAATAGTACACAACACCGTTTTCATGCGGCGCATGGCCACATTGCCATGCATTTACCCTGCCACCACATTAGCAACGTCAACTAGCAATCAAGTATGTACTGCTCATCAGTAGCTAGCATAATCATCAGGGGATCCAAAAGAATCCTCAATGCAACTCTGCTTACATTTTGAATTTGACCTGATAGAGGCATCACATATGTGGGGGATGTGGGTGCTTCTGAATGATAATATTTAATACACCAGCATTTGAAAGTGGTCTGGATCTTCACCTAGCCTAGCTACCATGGGCAGAGAAACACATAATTATTATGTAGCTAAATTTGCCCCAATGTTACATAACATTTGGCGAAGGTACTGAACAGCTTGCTTCTGGACAAATTTCAAGTATTACTTGATGGGTTGCCAGACAACCGAACTATTAAAAAGTTGATTTTACATACAGTACCATGTTCCATTTAATGCTCATCATACACGTACCTACTTATAAGAAGGTATTATCCTTTCTACAGTGTGCAAACTTGTGTATGTCCAAATTGTAGATTTAAACATTGACAAAACAGTCTGTCCCTAATTGCATTGAATTGTAGGTTACATTTAAAAGAAAGCGGTTGTGAGGACCCGCGCAAGGTTTCCATAAGTGTTGTGTAATTATTGTGAGCAATATTCCGGTGTCCACTTTTCCATACACATACATTCACACAGCATGCATTTTCTATCCCTAGAGAACGTTGTGTGTGACCTTGATCATCAAACCTTGACGTGCAG
Source organism: Festucalex cinctus (assembly GCF_051991245.1). Classification (NCBI taxonomy): domain Eukaryota; kingdom Metazoa; phylum Chordata; class Actinopteri; order Syngnathiformes; family Syngnathidae; genus Festucalex; species Festucalex cinctus. The sequence continues at coordinate 27,520,186 of NC_135411.1, forward strand.
CGGTTGTTCACAAGCCCACTACGTAGCTCATCCAAGCAATGAACTGCAGAATTCAATTAAGATGAATTCTCCCTTCGAGCGTGCAGAGCGGAGAACAGAACTGAGAACCAGAAGAAATGAAGTATGTATGTAGGCTAGTGCTTGTGTTATTGTAATGAGAACGACTATCTGCAATACACCCTACAGCGATTTAATTGCAGCATTAAATAGAAATACAGTAGGATCAGAAAAGGTCTCATTATGTAGTTTGAATGCATTAAGATATTGAAATAATCAGTTGCTTATGTGTGGATGGCATTGTTTTGTGAATCAAGCACTGATTTACACATAAAATTAAGCATTAAGGATATCCACAAAATGCTGTAAGTACTGTTCTCTAAATACTCTTTTTTTTTGAGTGCATGGCGGTCTGGGGTGGGTGTTATCCACTCCTGGTGAAATATGAAAAATTACATTTGAAAAATAAAGCTTGCATATTTTTCTTTCTTGTTTTTTTGCCTTTGTTCTCAACTATAGAATATGTGTTATTCTCAAAAGAAAAACATTATATATATATATATATATATGTATAGTCCAGTCCAGCCTACTGCCCGTAGCCAGCTGAGATAGGCTCCAGCGCCCCCCACCCCACCACGATATATATATATATATATATATATATATATATATATATATATATATATATATATATATATATATATATATATATATATATATATATATATATATATATATATATATATATATAATGCAACACTTAGATTTGCTGTTTAAAATCAAATGAATGTAAGCTATTAGATGTTTTTATATACACATTTTATTATTATCATTTTAAATATTATTAAATGTTTAAATGATATATACATACATTTGTATCTGCTATTATATTGTGTGTATTTCCACACATAACTTGTTTATGTATTCAATTTCAGCAATATTGCCCTGTGCTAATAAACCAATTGTAATTTTAATACTTTAATCCATATTTAATGTTAATTTCTCCTGTCTGAGGGGTCGAAAAATGTACAGCAATAGCGTTGGTGACGTCATCACTGCCGGTAATTCAGATGACTTCCAGACTGGCTGTTGCGTCGTTCTGTTCTCACTCCCTCGGATGTTGGACGCTTTTCAACGGTGACTCAGAGGGAGGCTTTTCTTAGTGGAACAGCGCAGTTGCGACAGCAGTGAAACGCGACTAGTGAACACCACAGCATCGAAATCCCGCCTTTCCTGTGGATAATCTACATTATGATTGGCTACATTGCTTGAAGTTTAGCAACTATTGACGGACAGAGCTGTCAGTTAAGCAGATAATGGAGTTTGTTTGGCTGGAAACGCCGCAATGTATACAGGGCTTCAGAAGCGAGACCTCGACTACGTGGGTGGATAACTTGTTACAGTTTTCTGCGTCTCTATCGTTTTACAGACACGTTTTTGTGTGTGTAAAAAGTAGTGAGAGCTGGCAGGATTATCGCTAGGAACTTCCTGAAGGAGCAAGGTTTATTACAAGTCAGGTAAGCACCCGTAATATACCTGTTATTTTGATTGAGTCGATATACAATATTATTGTCTATGGGCGACGTTTTTCCTACTGTAAATAAATAAATAATAATAAAGGAGTCGTTATTTATCTTATTTACACAGTGTTCAGCTAATAAATATTTACGCTGGCAAAATATATTAAGGTTACATAAGTTTAATTGCCAAACTAAAAGTTAGCCCAAAATGGCCGTGCTAGCCCCCAGTCACTTAAATTAAGACTGTAAATCGTTGTTTCAAGCATGTTCACGTCAACAATTGTTGTTTTAATAGATTATTGTTGAGATATACAGTAAATAGTCTCGATCCGTTGTTTAGTCACGCCCATCTCCATCCCTGCTGCAGGACAACATGGCCGAGACCTGCCTTGCACTGGCCTGCTTACATAAAGCACACACTAGTTACCAGTCGAAGCAACAAAGCAGTGTTTCACTTGCAAATGCTCAATGTTTTAACGCTGCCACTGCATCCAATGTATTTGACAGCAAAATAGCACTTTTATTATGTCAATGTCAGTCCACATGTTACTGTTACTGTACTTTTTGTTCTGCTTTCTTCTGGGACAGTCTATTTTCTCAGTAACTACGACAGCCTACATCCTCTACTTATCAGGGTTGAAATGTGTACTGCGTGCCAGCAAATTTATCACTACAAATCTCAGCTTTGTAGTCATTTTTGCATTAGTTTGAACTTAGTAAAGCATAGCATTCCAAACTTTGACATCAATTATGTTTTTTTTGTTTTGTTTTGTTTTTGCCCTCTTGGTTAGAAGGACATCCTGAGCACTGTTTTCCACTCCACAAGTTTTTCCTCCTGCTCTGACTGTGGCAGTTCTGGTTCTATTTTCTTAAAATTACAACGTAAGCCTCGTAAAATGATAATTTTATTCTCTTACAATGACAGCATTATTGTAATCCATCCATCCATCCATCCATCCATCCATCCATCCATCCAGCCATCCAGCCATTATCCAAACCACTTCTATTACCGCATTATTCTCATAAAATTAAAACTTTACAGTGTTAATTTGATGATTAGCTGTCCATCGACTGCATTTTTAAGGGAATGTTTTAATGTGTTACAGTATAGCCGCATTTCTTTATAGCACTACCCACAGTTACGTTCCTGCCATTTATTGAACACTTATTAACAGTAATAGACAGTCAGGAGGACACTCGTGCAGAAGCTGCTGTCAGCTCTCATCCAGACACTCACACCAAGACTCACTGAAATCACACAGCACCTTTTGTGTGTGTGTTTGGGTGTGTGTTCATATCTGTTCACAAGCAAAAGTGTTTTGATAAGTCTAAATACAGTTGTCTGTGGACTCTGTAATATTCTTTAGTATGAAGTAGCCTCGGTTACAGAATAGAAAATGGTTATTAAATATGGTCATAAGGGAAAAGCTTTTGTTGATCCCTCCTGGGAATGCTGTAGCATGCTGTAAAACCTGCTGGTGGATAGAACCTGCCTCTTGCAACTAATTGATAATCAATGAAACCATCTCTAAAGTCTCAGGTTACAACTGCACTAATGTAATTTCAATCCAATCTGTAGCTTTCGAACATACAGGCGACAGAAACTGCCATCTGTTGTTTATTAGTGACACAGCAGCTGTTCGCTTTAGAATAGAGGAAGTGAGCATCCTGAAAGCATATGGCTGTATTTCTTTTGATATTTATAGGTTTGTCCCGGTCAAGATGGCCCAATGGAACCAGTTGCAGCAGCTGGAGACCAGGTATCTGGAGCAGCTGTACCACCTGTACAGTGACAGCTTCCCCATGGAGCTGCGGCAGTTCCTCGCACCCTGGATTGAGAGTCAGGACTGGTGAGTGAGAAGTTAAACTGGTACGAGAACGGGCGTGAAGTGGCATGATCCGTTTTCCGGTAAACAATTAGCTTTGTTATTTATGAAACACTTCCTGCACGGCCATAACCACGTCCTGCCGATAAACGAGAAAGTTTTTATTTGAAGGGTTTTTTTTGTTTTTTTTCCTTCTTCCTCCTTTGTGACACCTTAACAGGAACATCAGCAATGTCATGACAGTCGTAATTGTTATGATGATTGCCTATTCAGGTTAGTATTGCTTTTAGTAATGGTTGTGAATGATGTATTCATGCTTTATGAAAGGTCGAATACAAAAGCACTATTTACTGAATATTTACAAACTACAAGCATGCTAAGATACAGTAAAACAAACTAGAAAAGCAGCATTTGGGGGAAAATTGAAGGAATTAAGGATTAAATTAGCTAGACAAATAGATGCTATTTTAGTGGAATGAAAAAAAAAAACATGCACATCTACACTGTTAAACGTTTTACCCCGCTTAAACTAAAATAAATGATGTCCAGATATTACATCTAAAATATTTGACTTAATAGAAACTACATCGAGTGACTTCGTATGACCTGATTATTTCATGTTGATGTAAATAATTCTTCACTTGAACCAATGGCCTTTAAGTATACCTGGGAGTCGTGAAGAAAAAAACACACACACACACACACCAATATGCAAGCACAATGAGTTAGTGTCAGTGATGAAAATTTAAAAAATGAAGCATTGTTTGTTTGTTTTTGTTTGTTTGTTTGTTTTTTACAACAATCCTTCACTTGTCCTTAGCAACCAGCATATTAGAGTAGCCAGACAACGACCAATTTTGCCCCAGAAGCTCACTACATAGTACTGAGGAACAATTTAATTTGTGTTTCACTTTCAGCCATGAAATACTGATTTTTAATGCCATTCATTCAACTTCTAAGTCATCTTGTTACAGCATAATTTACCTCGGATGGCATGCATTCAGGAGTAAACTGCAGAAGAAGTTGTTAGAATCCATAAAATCTAGTTAAACCTGGCTAAAATGCTGGTAGAGGGTTATGTTGCATTGTTTAAAGAATCAGCAATTTAAATACTTTTGGATTTTTTGAATTAAATAAAAGCATTATAAAAAAAAATGAATAAAGCAAAATAAATTGAATAAAGCATAAAAAACTAAAACCCGTTTTTTTGTTGTTGTTTGTTTGTTTGTTTGTTTGTTTGTTTTTTTACTTTAATGTCTTAGACAACGTATAATATTGTCAGGCTGTACATACCCATGCCACCTGTCTTATGTACAGTAAATGCTGACACTTTGACTTTTACTTTTACTCATCAATCATTTTTTTTCCTTTCTTTCTTTTTTGTTACCCTGAAAGGACTTTTGCCGCTAACAAAGAGTCTCACGCCACTCTGGTGTTCCATAATCTCCTTGGAGAGATAGACCAGCAGTACAGCCGCTTCCTACAGGAGAACAATGTCCTCTATCAGCACAACCTGCGGCGGATCAAGCAGCACCTGCAGAGCAAGTACCTGGAGAAGCCCATGGAAATCGCCCGAATCGTGGCCCGCTGCTTGTGGGAGGAGCAACGGCTGCTACAGACGGCCACGGCTGCTGCGCAGGTCCAAAAAGGACACACATTTATCAGTTTTAATGGTATGAATGATTTTATGATGTAGCTTCAACGTGTTTCTCTCAGGATGGACAGGCCGCTCAGGCCACAGGGACGGTGGTGACGGAGAAGCAGCAGATTCTGGAACACAACCTCCAAGACGTCAGGAAACGAGTGCAGGTTTGTTTTGACATATATTGATGTATTTTCACAGTGTGGCGCCCTCGTGGTTTGCACCTGCACATTGCAGTTCTGAGGTTCAGGGTTTGAATCTCAGCTCCAGTCTTCCTGTTACTTGGGTTCCTACCAAAGCATGCATATTAATTTCAGACTTTGAATTGTCCAGCGCTGCAAATATGATGAATGGTTGCTTGTCCGTATGTGTTCTGCGATTGGCTGGCGACCATACCAGGGTGTACCCCACTTCTTGCTGAGTAGGAGCGTTCAGACCGCCTTCGTCAGGGCTGCCAAATGTCATGTGCATTTGTCATCTTTATAAATTAAGATTATTGTAGAAAAGTTCATTTATCACAGTGGTTCAGTTAAAAAAGTAAAACAGATATATCATACAAGTCGATTAATTTAGGAAGGTCAATTGTTTCCCAAATCCTAATTGCTATTACATTAAAATCATTTTTGATCGTTTATTATGGGATACAGGATTTTAATTTGGTGAGCTTGTGAATGTTTTGTTTTCATTAGCTGTGGAAAAAAAAAATTAATGCATGAACGTGTGTGCAGTTAATCTATAGAAACACTTATAGAGTCATTTTTTTAATTGATAAAATAAAATAAATTAAGATCTCCAGTCGTAGTACTAGTAAAGCACACATATGGGAGATATGTCCAGCAATTAATTCACTCTTGCTATATTGGAGCTTAGGGGTGTGAATTGCCTAGTACCTGACGATTCGATTCGTAACACGATTCACAGGTCACGATTCGATTCGATACCGATTAATCCCGATACGAATTTATAAGTCGATTGTTGCGATTTTTTTCATTCAAATTTAGAAAATGCTAATAAGTAAACTTGTAGAGTGTAAGATTTGTATGAAAATGTATTATTTATTTATCTGAAACTTCAGTCTTATACAGGTTGTAATCTATTTCATGCTTGAACAGCATTAAAATAAAATATTAAGGCTTAATGTTACGTTCATAAAACATTCTTCCATGCTTAAGGTGTGAACCCTAACCCAAAGTAAGATGTTTTGTTGAATTTTTTTCCATTAAAAATGGAAGTTTAAAAATCGATTCAGCCGCCTATTGAATCGATTCGAGAATTGCGCGATGTAGTATCGCGATATATTGCAGAATCGATTTTTTTTAACACCCCTATTGGAGGTCATTATTTAAGATCTCCTCTTGTTTCCTACAGGACATGGAACAGAAGATGAAGATGCTGGAGAACCTGCAGGATGACTTTGACTTCAACTACAAGACACTGAAAAGCCAAGGAGGTACTGTGTACTCACTTTTTGAGATTTCATAGTAAACGTGACTTGCAAATCTAAATTGTTCATTTTGTGTGCAGAGCTAAACCAGGACCTGAACGGTAACAGCCAGGCGGCAGCTAGTAGGCAGAAAATGGCGCAGCTGGAGCACATGCTGAGTACCCTCGACCAGCTCAGGCGGGTGGGTGTTCCCAAATCACTTATCGACATTAGCCACTGCAGTTCCCTTGACATTGTTACTTTTTTGCAGCAAATTGTGACAGAGATGGGAGGCTTACTGACTGCAATGGACTACGTACAGAAGAACCTGACAGACGAAGAACTGGCCGAATGGAAGCGACGGCAGCAAATTGCCTGCATCGGAGGTCCACCTAACATCTGCCTAGACCGCCTTGAAACATGGTACCGATCTAAATTGATTATTTTGGTAAATGGCCTGCTTTGAGCTAATCAACACTTCCCAACTATAGGATCACGTCCTTGGCCGAGTCGCAGCTCCAGATTCGGCAGCAGATCAAGAAGCTGGAAGAGCTTCAACAGAAGGTGTCCTACAAAGGAGACCCCATCGTCCAACACCGGCCCGCTCTCGAGGAGAAAATCGTGGACTTGTTCAGAAACCTCATGAAGAGGTATTGCTGAAGGATGAACACACATTTTGCTGATGGAATCCACAAAATGCCACTCAATTTTACCGTTGTTACATGTGTGTGTTATTGTAACTCAACAGTGCGTTTGTGGTCGAAAGACAGCCATGTATGCCCATGCACCCAGACAGACCACTGGTCATCAAAACAGGCGTACAGTTCACAAACAAAGTCAGGTAAGACTGAGAATGTGCTCCACTTTATTTTACATGAAGTCTTGGGATACATCTCTTCATCAATTGATTGGTCAAATCAAGAGTTGAATAAGTCCTTTAATTTGCATGCTTCCACATTTGTGGAAACAGTTTTAGGAAGACTTTTTTTTCTTTTGCCGGTGCATGAAGTATGATATTTAGAAGGATGCTTGTATGGGTTTTCTATGGAAGAAGCCCACCAAATAACTTTCAAATGAACTCTAAATGAGATGGTGAGCCTGCAGGCCTTTCTCTTAGGTCCAAAATCAATTACCTATTATGTTCTAGATCAGTGGTCCCAAACACTGTACTTTAGTGATAGACCGATATGGTTTTTTCAAGGCTGATACCGATACAGATTATTTGTAGTCAAGTCGGCCGATAACCGATATTTCAAGCCGATATTCATTTGCAGTAAAATGGGGAGGGGGGGGAATTCTTTCAAACTATATATAATTTCTCACTGAGTAACAAATTCATGTGAATGTAGCTCATTTGGGGTTTTTGTTAGGGTTCGTAAAAACGTTTCAAAAAGATTTTTGCGGTGAAAAATTGTGTGAATATGTTCCAAATGTGTTTACGACAAATAAAAACTGACTGCGAACATCTTACAAATCCTGATGAAAGCCCCAAATTCGCTACGTTCGCAAGTATCCCCTGCTCAGTGAGCTTTATCGGCCTTCAGATTCAAAACATGGCCGATGCCGATATTTGTCAAAATGCCAAATATCGGCGCCGATAATCGGCCGGGGCCGATTATCGGTCTATCCCTACAGTGTACTTGGTACGTGGTCCACGAGATTTCTGGTGGACCAGAAACTAGTTGGGGACCACTGTTCTAGATAAAATGGACAAACAAATAATAATGCCCACTCATTTTTTTGGAAAGTTTAACCATAAGACTAGATGCTTTGTAGCTGCCAAATGTTGTACCGTAGTCATGCTTTCAAAGCAAACACAATGAAGCAGCATTGAGCTGTTAGGTTCACTGCTCAGTAAATGTAACAAGCTACCAACAGAATTAAAGTAAGCCCCATATGTAAATACTTTTAAAAGCAGATTAAACCCTATTCTCTTGTCCCATACAGCATTTTTAAAATCAGTCTCCAAAATCTTGTTCTTGCACTGTATGTTCTTTTCGTCATTTTTCTAAGCTTTACTTTGCTTTTAAATGTCTTTAACTCTTTTGTTTGTGAATGATTTTAAATGTTAAACTTTTAATTATGAAAAGCTCACTGAGTCACCTTTTGTGTGATATGTGCTATATAAATAAAACAGCCTTGATTTGCCTTGCCTTCCATTTTCAAGGTTACATGTCCCAATACTTTTGCTTATGTAGCGAAGCATCGTAGCTAGTGCAGGATGTTCTAATTTTTAACATAATGATTCCTCCAGGCTACTTGTGAAGTTTCCAGAGCTCAATTACCAGCTGAAAATAAAAGTTTGCATTGACAAGTGAGTTTTTCACAAATTTATTTAATTTTATTATGTGCACATCAACTTTCTCATTGAATAATATGAGAGAACTGATTTCAATTTTTTAGAGAGTCTGGGGACGTGGCTGCAATCAGAGGGTAAGGTTTCCAAAATCTTCCACTCAGACATTTCAATGTGCTATTTAAAGTCTCAACTCCCTGCTTTTTGCTTTTGTTTTAGGTCCAGAAAGTTCAACATCCTCGGGACAAACACCAAAGTCATGAACATGGAGGAGTCCAACAACGGCAGCTTGTCAGCAGAGTTCAAACATTTGGTGAGTTGCAGAGGCAGATTCTGCTCGCGTCACCTGACAAAACACACTTCCTCACGGCGGAACCCCGGCTTCCTGTTTGTTGCAGACCCTGAGAGAGCAGCGGTGTGGTAACGGTGGACGCACCAACAGTGATGTAATCACCGCGGCAACACCCCCATGTAATTGTATCCCAGCCCCACAATTTGTACTTACAGAAGATGTCTTTTCTGTTAGGCGTCTCTTATTGTCACTGAGGAGCTCCATCTGATCACCTTTGAGACTGAAGTCTATCATCAAGGCCTGAAGATTGATCTGGAGGTAAGTGAAATGGAGAACTTCAAAGATACCTGGGATGTTGGCAGTGACTTCCAAGTGCATCCAGTAAATCCTCGCTAAACCCAAATTAGCAAGTAATGGAAGCGCCACTAAGCAGACACAGAAACTTGTAAGAAGGAACAACATTCATACAGCAAAAGCGTTGGTTTTCTACTCAGCTACATGTGAATTAGCGGAAGTTCACTGTATTAGAGAAAAAATTGCATTGAAAGTGAGTTGAGGCCCAATTTCTAACACTTTGTGCAGACGCATTCACTGCCCGTGGTGGTCATATCTAACATCTGCCAGATGCCAAACGCCTGGGCATCCATCTTGTGGTACAACATGCTCACCGACCAGCCAAAGGTAGGATGAGACCCTATGTGCTACTGTGGGAACAGCGTCCACACATACCATAAAATTGGAGGGTAGGAAAGGAAGAGAATTTGACATGAAGCGTTACAGTGCTGTGTGTCCTCGTACAGAATGTGAACTTCTTCACCAAGCCACCAGTGGGGACGTGGGACCAAGTGGCTGAAGTGCTCAGCTGGCAATTTTCGTCCACCACCAAGCGAGGCCTGACCATCGAGCAACTCACAACACTGGCCGAGAAACTGTTAGGTGAGGCTGTTGAAAAGCATGTCCTCAGTTTTATATATTACGGGCTTTTTTGCTTTCTTTTTCGAAATGATTGTGTAGCTGTAGCATTTCAAAATGTCTTGTGCAGCTTGGCAACTTGCTGCATTGTCAAAACACCATCAGGCATGATTGCATATGCACGGACTCCAAACACATTTTCTTTTAAGATGCATGGTGTTTAAGTTTGTTACTGACCGATTCCGCAAACTAGTGTGCAACGATATACAAGTGCAGTATGTCAACAAAATAGAGGGTCACAGCAATAAACAAATCTATCTCAAGTCCAACTATCTGCGATATAACCTCATTATATCGCAATCACACCATATGACAGACTTTTCTGTAAAACATATATTTTTTACTCAAGTTTTAAGTGTCTGGGAGGGGTTTATGTTTTAATCTGTAAAACATTGTTTTCCATTAGTGTGAATTTTCTATAAATGATGTTCTGATTACAATTTTTTAGTCTTCAAACAGTTTTTTTTCATATATATATATATATATATATATGTATGTATATATATATATATATATATATATATATATATATATATATATGTATATGTATATTTTTAGATGGTCTCTGTAAATCGCAGAATTTTGTGGGTTGGCCATGAACAGAACTTCTTTGATGAATGGAAAATCGTTATATGTACAGTAAATGTGCTCTATAATGGTTCCATTTTGCCTTCAGGGCCATCTGTCAACTACTCTGGCTGTCAGTTTACATGGGCCAAGTTCTGTAAGGTATCTCAGCTAGCCCTTAATCCACCATGTTGAACTCCTTAGTTGCAGCTGTCTTGCTAACCTGATCTGATTTTTTAATGTATTTTCTTGTAGGAGAACATGGCCGGCAAAGGCTTTTCTTTCTGGGTGTGGCTGGACAACATCATCGACCTGGTCAAAAAGTATATCCTGGCATTGTGGAATGAGGGGTAAGGAGGTGGTGGATGTTGTAGGCATTTTTAGACCCTCTGCTCCTTTTAGACTTCAAAATATGTACTTGTTTGACCTTCAGGTACATTATGGGCTTCATCAGCAAGGAGAGAGAGAGGGCCATTCTCAGCCCTAAACCTCCAGGGACATTTCTTCTGCGCTTCAGCGAGAGCAGCAAGGAGGGTGGCATCACATTCACGTGGGTCGAGAAAGACATCAACGGTGAGGCATGCCATGCTTATTTTTATGGTGGATGTACTGTACATAATGGGGCCTATTTTCGTGCGCAGCACAAGTCTAGCCAAAAGCGCAGTCTAACTGTCCGCATGGGTGGAGTTTTCTTTCTTTTGGTATTTTTCCGAGAGTCTCCCTATCTACTTTTAAAACCCGTCTTAAAACCTATCTGTATTCTTCGGCTTTTGGCTCACCATGAGACTGAGCATTGTTTTCGGTGCTTTTTGGTGCCATATACAGCACTTTGTATACAGCAATGCTTGTTTTAAAGTGCTTCATAAATAAAGTTGAGTTGAGTTGAGTTGAGTTGAGTTGAGTTGAGTTGAGGCGAGGCGAGGCGAGGCGAGGCGAGGCTTCTCAGCACACACGTCTTGACATTGAGGAAGCAAATTGACCTGCTGGGCTCCAAGAGATGAGATTGGTGCACGCATGGTGCGTTTATACAGGCATGGAAAATTGGAGACCACCGGACCACTTATCCGCTGGAATACCCAGAGAGGCGCAACACTGTCCCAAACATGGTAGATTAGACTTGCCCGGCACGAAAATTGAGATACGCCCGTTTTTACGCCGAGCGCACATACGCTTGTCTACGAAAACAGAGCCCAATACATAAAAAAATATAACCAATGGATGATATCCAACTGGAGATACTGTCTAAGTACTGTGTTGTGATGCCGAACTACCCTCTACATTCGCAGGAAAGACTCAGATCCAGTCAGTGGAGCCGTACACCAAGCAGCAGCTCAACAACATGTCCTTTGCTGAAATCATCATGGGCTACAAAATCATGGATGCCACCAACATTCTGGTTTCCCCCCTCGTGTACCTCTACCCTGAAATTCCCAAGGAGGAAGCCTTCGGGAAGTACTGCAGAACTCCTGAACCTGAGTTGGGAGACTCCAGCAGTAGTAGTACGTCGCTGCTTGTACACATATTGTGTAATAATTATCATACTGTTCATTTGTATTTAAACATTTTTTCCTTCCATAGTCATTCAGCCATACTTGAAGACTAAGTTCATCTGCGTCACCCCGTGAGTATGACTTTTATGACTTCGGAGTCGATATTTAGATTCCTGCAAAGGCACCACATTTTTACCATGTGTCTCTGCTTCCCTTTTACTGTTTGAATTAATCATGTTAAAAGAAAATAAGAACAAAGCTACTGTCACTAATCGAGTCAACGTATCCTCTGGCCCTCTGAGGGGTTTACATTATGGGCTCTATTTTCTTAACTGGCATATATCGTGAGTGCACGTGGTGCATCTCTGTGCGGAGGTTGGTTAGACGAGCGCAGACCGGTGGTTCTGCAAGAGGCAGGGTTGCTCCGCTGTGGCAATAGTCGCAGCTCATTTTTTTTCAAGGCTAATCAAAATGGAGGAGACCAGTCCACCAAATTGGCCATCAAGCGCAGCGGGTCTTGCGCTGATACGAAAATTGGGATCTGTAGGTGTCTGTCTACAAAAATAGAGCCAGGTGTGTGTGTGTGTGAGTGTGCAGACGGATTTGCATTGCATCTATAAGATAACAGACAGATGTTTATATTGCGTGTAATTGAATGACATGTGTGCATATGTGTATAAATGGACAGACAAATGTTTACATGATGTGTATTACAATGTGTGCAAGAATGAATAGGCAGATGTTTACGTTGCACGTGTTTTACTGGACAGTTTGCGTTTCGTGCATATGTCAATTGTCAGCAGATGGACAGATGTTCAGTTGATGTGTGTATGTGGATGGACCCTTATTTACAGAATGTGCATATGTGAATGGACAGACAGTTGAATTCCATGTGTGTGCGTGTGGACGAACTGGTGTTAACATTACAGATGAATGCTAACATTTGTGTGTGAAAATGAATAGACAGTAGTTAACGTTATCTATGTAAACAGATGGAAACATGGATGGATTGTGCGTACGTAAAGAAGTTGGTAAAGTTCATTTAGTCAGCAGGGCCAAATGTGAGCAACAAGCAACGCATTGGTTAACTGTTAGAGACAGATGAATTGTCAGCTGGTTTCCACTGTTGAGTCCTTAAAAAACGGATTTGCTGTTTGAAAGTCACATCATGCAAAAAAGACCACACACGCCTGACCTGTCTCCTTAGGTGCCCCTCCGTGTTCATGGACTTTCCGGACAGTGAGCTGCTTGGGAACGGATTCCCAGGGTAGGCCCTTTGGTGGGGCGGGGCATGTAGGGACTGTTTGTGTGTATGTGTGCGTGCCTCACTTAACGTATGTCTGTAGTCAGCTCACCCATCAATGCTATATTAAAACAATGCTGTGCCCGAAACGTTTGATAAGTGCTACACATTTCTGTAACAGTGTGCTTTCACACAGCGACACATTTCGCATATCAGGTAATAAGATGACGAGTAGGAGTGGCAAGTGCAGAAAATTCATCCTTATAATGCCTGACACTGTTACGGCTCTGATACAAATATTTAAGTGCCGTTTATATAGAACCCAGTGAAGCGGAATTTGTTAAATTCCTTTTTGCCACACGAAGGCAGAAGTGAGTGTTCAACATCACGCCCCTTACACACAGATGTCATTCCGCCTCTATTAAGGCGCAGATACTACCCCCAGAGGTGGAATATATTAATGGGTCGACATTTAAAATAGCTGTCATACAGTAACAATTGATTTCACCACAACAAATTGGGAAAAGTGAGTGTGAAATTTCACTACATCCCCCTTTGTCACGCTATCCATTTCATTCATGGCCATTTTTATACAGAACCCAGTGAAACAGGGCGGCAACTGTGTGCGCTTCCACACAGCCACACGACATCTCACGATCAGCTAACCCAATAGCGTGTCAGCATGTGTGTGTCTCCATGGCTGTCTAGTGAAGCCAGAGTTGTCATGTTTGTTTGTTTTCTCTTGCCAGCACAAACTCGGGCAACACCAGCGACCTTTTCTCACTCTCACTGTCTCCGCGCACTCTGGACTCACTGATGCCCAATGAAGCGGAGGCTAATCCAGGACATCTGGGTGAGTTACATACAAGCACACACATTCATCTACAGTCCAATCAGCCACCACAAGATTAGGTGCATCTTACGTTCACATTTAGAATGAAAAGAAAGAAAGATTTGTACTCAGTTGGATGGATATAGTTATTTACTCAACTCAATACCAGGGATTTTTTTAAGAGAAAGTAGATTTTTCATAGCAATACAACTGACTTAGCAGTTTAATTCGTTCTGTGAACATGTTCTCAAATGATCTTTCCCCATTATATTAAATGGAAATGCAATTGATTCGTTACAGCCTCCCCAAAAACAAAACCATTTTTTGTAGCAGGTTTTAATGGGGAAAAACAACAACAACACACTCTACTGATTTGATGCTTAATTATTGTGCTTCTGCTTCTTGTGTGTGTGCACCTTGACCACTAGGGGGCAGTATAATTTATACAGACATCTACATGCAGATGTGATGATTAATCCGAAGACCGTTGCAACCTTGCTGCAGTAATATAAGTTATTTTTGTAGAGGATAAAGAATATATGCCTTTGGGGATTGTTTTATGCTGTCTGCATGTGTTGATATTGATTGGATTCAAATAGAAAGTTTTTTAAAGGGTTTAGACTACCGACATGCCTTTTGGCGGACTTTTGACAAAGTTAAGTGGCATGGATAAATGCACTACTTGTCTTTGTTTCGTTTTGAGGTGCCACTTACGTCCATCAAATTTCCCATAATAATTGCCTTTACAGGCCCATAACGCAGGATTCAGAGTTTTCGCACATTTGCGACCCCTCTGGCGAAATGCGGAATGGACGCCAGCGATGTTTTTGTTTTTTTTTTCTTTCTTTTTTTTTTTTTTTTCTTTTTTTTTCTTTTTTTTTTTTGCATTCAGTCACACAAGCTTACATCATGTAAGCCGCAAGTGGTCTCCCAGGCGGAGAAGTGAGCGGTAACGGCAAGTGACGGTTCCATTCCTCCACCTGGAGCCGGACGCCAGAGACGTGCACACGGCCAGGATCATGAGCATGACGTCATGTTCAGAGCAAAGTTAAAGTTTCCGGCCCGACCGCTCCAACATTATTTAACTTTACAGGAAAACGGGGCAACAGTCATTGTGCCACAATAGTGCCTCCTGTCCATTATACATTTCTTAAAACATGTGCGGGTGTTATTTTAACACTCCAATTTGAGTCTTAAGTTGCGTCATGCCCCTTTAAATTGATATAGAAAGGGCTAAAAATAGAACCTGTTAATTGCTGCATGAAAATTAATCATCCATATCTTCTGCTATCTTCCACAGAATCTCTGACTCTGGACATGGATGTAGCTTCTCCCATGCATGTGAACTCAACCAACTTGGTTTGAGTTTTTTGGAGCGTTTGCGGCGAAAAGATGTTCCCACTTTCACTATTAATTGTGATGTGTCCATCACCCTCAACGTTCTACAGTCTCCGCAAACGGTGACGTGCAAATATGATAATATGATATCAATTTTAAGTATATGTTTAGAGATGGATGTGTGTGTGTTGTGAGAGATTCATTGTATAAGCTATGCCATTGTAAAAAAACAAACAAACAAAAAAAACTTTCTCACATTTTATCCCTGCCAAATGTAATTATGCAAATGTAGTGGTTGCCATTTTTACCATATGCATTTTCAATCACCATAAAACAACATGTACATACTTCCATTTTGGTGTCACTCTTGTGTCTTGTGCTTTCAATACATTTGCTCTGAATCTGGCCTGACTTCATTTTCTCCTTCCATGTGTGGTGTTAAAAATCTATCTATTTTCAAATGACTGTTTGGAGCTCAACTGCCATGTTAGACAACTGTTTCTTGTACAAAAGCAAACGTTATTGTTACTATTCATTATATTTAGGCAATAAAAACAAATTCATCCTGAGTCTCTGAGTCTCATTGTTAAAATATTGAAAATGAATACACAAGGAAAAGTGTCATTGTGTTACGTTTCAATTTGGTAGCTCACTGGATCATATTATGTTCAAAGTATATTTCAATGAAAAAAAATACTTGGGAAAAAATATCAAATAAATGGGACAACTAACAGGACCTTGAAGCATATTTTAGTGACAATTTGTCACGTTGTTATATTTGTTTCTATTCAAAGTGTATCTTTTTTTGCTTTTTTCCCTACTACTGTACTATATTCAATGATTCACTATATTATCTACTTTTTAAATGTTTTATTTGTTTGCTGTGCCTGTGATTTTTTTTTTTTAATTATTTAATAGTTTCTACAGTGACATTGAGTGCTTTGAAAAGCATTTATAAAGAATTATGATATACATAGTCTTTTCTTATGGGTAACTTATCCATTGATAAACAGACGTGTAGTATGACCTAATATGTCGACATATTTTGCTTTCATAAATGCACTGATTACAGGAACAAAATAAATGTAATGTAATGAGAAAAGTCGGACACGATTTGAACATCTATGACAGGGCTTGTATGAATGAATTGTAAGGCCTTGGCGGAGGTCTGGGTGCCATCCTGTATTGCACGCACACACAAACACATAAAAATGAAACTTCCTATTTTCATTTTCATTCTGTCACAGCAACACCAGAGAAGTATTCCCCTCAATGTCTTTTCATTTCTCGTCAGTACACTTACATATTTAAAAAAAAAAAAAAAGCCCCGACATCATCTAGATACCGCCCCCCCATTCCCCCCCTATTATTATTATTGGTCATGATGACATTGATAGGAAAAAGTCAACCATAAATGTAATATGGAAAAACATGCACAAAATTGCAAAAATATAATTTGCACTTAAATATAGCAGAAGAAACGTCCTAATTGCTTTCTTTCATTAACTAAGATTTAAAAACAAAATTTAAAACGATGTTTAAACAAACAAAGTGCAACAAAAACATTAAATGAATTAATTGGGAAAATAAATAATGACAATCAAATATTAATTAACTTTTCTACTCTGTGTACGTGTTTGTCAAATTAAGTAAAGTTCACTATTGAGCCTGAGAGCGTCGCTGTTGTCCGGGTTGACGATCAATCATTAATTATAGATCTATGTAACTATGTAACTCAGTGGTTGTTGTTGTTGTTGTTGTTGTTGTTGTTGTTGTTGTTTTATGATAAGAGTTTATGTTCAGGTAGATTATATTTAGTGACGTGGAATTGAATTTAAAATATTTGTTTTATATTATAATCACATTTAAAAAATAGATGTTATAAAAATATACTTACAATTAATAAGTATAATACAGATTAATCACTTTTGTTTTGCTCAAGAGTAGAAAAAGTTTGCTTCATGTCCACATATTCATATAGGCTAAGCAAATTAAGGTTATTATTTATGGATTTATTTTTATTATAATTAGAAGGTCTTAAACGCATACAGTATACCATAAAATGTACTTATTATGTATACATGATGAGTAACAGCACAAATGTAGGCTGCGTGTAATTTAACAGTTAAACATCCAGACGAACACATTTGAATGTCTTTTATATAGCCTATAGTTTTGTTTTTTTAAATCATTAAAAAAATCAACTGTGAATACTGTAAAATTTTTTCTTAAATTTAACTTTATAATAGAAATTTTGTGCAATGCTTATTTTCAAGACCATATATATTAGGGGTGTTAAAAAAAATCGATTCGGCGATATATCGCGATACTACATCGCGCGATTCTCGAATCGATTCAATTAAAAAAAAACGTTTTTTTTTAATTTTTTTATTTTTTTTAAGAGCTCAGAATTGTTCATTCGGTAGTCTTACCGATTCAACGTCTTATCATCATTGCCTTTTTTTTTTTTTTTTTTTGTGTGTGAATTGATTTTTAAACTTCCATTTTTAATGGAAAAATATTCAACAAAACGTCTGACTTCGGGTTAGGATTCACACCTTGAGCATGGAAGAATGTTATATGAACGGAACATTAAGCCTTAATATTTTATTTTAATACTGTTCAAACATGAAACAGATTACAACCTCTATAAGACTGAAATTTCAGATAAATAAATAATACATTTTCATATAAATCTTACACTCTACAAGCTTACTGATTAGTATTTTCTAAATTTGAATGAAAAAAAAATCACAACAATCGACTTATAAATTCGTATCGGGATTAATCGGTATCGAATCGAATCGTGACCTGTGAATCGTGATACGAATCGAATCGTCAGGTACTAGGCAATTCACACCCCTAATATATAGCCTACAATGCATACTGGAACTGCCTGGAATGCTTTCGGCATTAACACAAGGCCCAAATTTCACACTGCGTATGTTTGTGTGTATTTTGAGACGTCATGAGCCATCATTATTTCGGTATTTGTGATATTTCTGTCATTTTATTTTGGTGGTGTATGGTGAGATTTGTTTTAATGTAAAATGTAAATGTAAAATCTTTTTACTTGTTCCAAATGTGACTTTACATCAACACGTCGTCGTTCCACCTCGCCAGCAATGAGCGACACCGGAAGTAGGCGTGGTCATCGCGAAAGAGAGAAGGAGAGGGAGCGGGCGAGTGAGGGGGTGAGGGCACCGCGGCGCACGGAGAGGTCAGCAAACTATAAACTCCAGCGACCGACCTACTAACCGGACGAGAGAGCGAGCGTGAGCTCCCCGAGTCAGCGAGGCTTGTGGCCGCACTCGAGCACAGGAGAGCCGAGGCAGTAGTCGCCCCACGGAGGTAAGAATGACTTTTGCGAAGCTTGTTGGGTTTTTTTTTTTCGGTTAGAAAAAAAGAAAAACGTCCTGGGTGCCACTTGACGCTCAGCTATTACGACACTATTAATGTGCAACGTTTGTAAACAAACTCCGCCGCTTTGCCTAACCCACGAGGTGGGGGCACTCTGTGCCGGTGTGTCCGCCATAAGAGGCTCAACAGGCGGCTGCGGGCATCCCTGTTTTGCCCCCTCTCTTCTGCCACCTCCACGCTTAGTGGCCTCGCTGTCACTTGTGGTTTTGCTCATGTTTGCTAACTGTTGGGCAACTAACTACTGTATAGTCATGGAAAAGTAATTGTATTGCAGCATTACTGTCGATAAATTGTCATTTGTCGCTACTGTTTTGGGCAAGTGGCAAACGTACTCACGTTGTACATACTTAAGTAGAAGTAAACATACTTTTGTAAAAGATACACTATATATAATACAGACTTACAAAAATAGAAATGATTGTTTTACAGTGTATTATACAATTTTGGTAACTTGACACAACTTCTCAAAACTGTACTGCAAACAAAAATAGATTCCCACTGTAATTTCATAATTCCATCACTTTTCTAATGTGAAGAAGTGAACTGACTAGCTAAAGAAAAGTGTATTTCTCCAACAACAACTGGGGGAAAACATGCAGTTTAGCTGCATTTTTTTTTCAGATTAGATGTAGAACTTTGAATGCCAGAAGCCCATCATTTTTAGAATGGCACAAGATGCAACACATTTGGAGCTGATCACGTTTAACAATAATTTTAAATGCCATGGGTGGGGAATATCTTGCTTCTCCCAAGCTATTGTGACATTGTTGTAAATGCTCGTGACTTCAAGTTACAATTAATAAAACTCCTAGGTCAGTGGCCTCAAACTTAAAACTTGATATTTTGTGGACCCCTACTTGACATCAAAGTATTGTGTGCGGCCCTCGCCTTTTTCGCCTTATTGTTGCCTTGGTTTTTTTGTTGTTGTTGTTGTTGTTTTTTAACTCACTAATGGGCTACCATAGTTCAGGCTCAGCTTTTAGTGAAACGTAACTCTGAAGTGACACCAAGTGGAAGGAAAAGGAAAGAAAACCTGCCATGAAGAGAATGGTTGGTGACAAGTACAGCCAGTTTCAAGAAAAACAGGAGACGGAATGTTTTTTTTTTTGAGTACAGGGGCACTTTGAATCCAACATGACAAAGTTGCACTGTTCCAGAAATCAGACGTTATTACTCAACTAGACCAGCTGAGGAAGAGTATGCAAAAAAAAGTACCAGTGAGATGAGGGAGAAGACCAGGGTCTTTGTTTTTAAAACTGTACATGAGAACCTGCCTATAAAAACACGTACGAACAAAACCCAAACTTCTTGTACGCAGAAAAAAAAAGAAGAGATTTATAAAACCGTGCGTACAACCAACCAACCAACCAACCAATCAATCAGTCAGTCAATATCTCTACCGTGTTTGCCGTTACCTCTCTGTATTTCCCTATTTTTTAAGTTGTGTTGTCATCCATGGAGGTTGAATAAGGTTAGAAGCCTAGTTTGACAAAGTAATGAGTATACAATAGAATACAAAGATGACCCAGAAACATTTGAACGAACTTAAAAAAAATAAATAAAAAAAAAGTGCGTTGCTAAATGAATGTAACTTTGAATGCAGAACTCTTGATAATATGCTCAGTGGCCCGGGTTAAAAAACAAACAAAAAAAAACATAGCACAGTAGCACAGTACATGTGGCAAGTTGGTTTGCCCTCCCCCAGTTTTGATCGAAATTGTCCACTTTGAGGCACATTTTGAAATATTTGCTGAAACAACGCTGATTATTTTCACTTGTGAATTTATTGGTGGCTTCTGCTGTATCCTCAAGCGTGAATGTCTTTTCAACTGTCAGCTTAGTCGGTGAGAACCTCAATGACGTCGCGATTAGCTGGAAGTGAGCCGATCAAAGCTGTGTCTTTTCTTTTTTTTTTTTTCGTTGGTTGGTGTGACCGAGCAATGAGTCAAAGGCGTCAGACATATGAAGCGCTTCTCGTCAATGACCAGCACGATGACAGGAAGTTGGCTGACTCTTTCAGATGGTGACATGTGACAATCCAAAGCAAACGTGAGGGCTGTCAAGGGTGAAAAAGGAAAAGGCAAACCTTGTGAGGGAAGGGATCAGGAAGCATGTGGTGGCAACCCCCACACCCTGCCCTCCCCACCTCTTAAACCTCCACCCTCAATTCGCTAATCCACCTGTCATGTGACTACCAGCCTTCAGTCTGGAGCAGCCTGATCCATCTGTCGAATAACGCTTCTGATTGTTGACCTCCTGAGTGAGCAGGCCTCCCATTTTGCTGTCTCATGGTCAATGCTAGCTCTGCACGCACCATACATAATCGCTTGATTTTCCTCGGCCGGTTCATGAGATGACTATTAATTTTCACTGAGTTACTCCTGACCACCTTCGACACATGACACAAAGTTTCACTGAGCTGTGTGAACGAAGTGGCAGAGCTTCGATGGCAACGGGGCACTTCCGTTTTTTCATTTAAAAAAAGTTGTGTAACGAGTTGCTGAACAGAGGTCACGGCCTAAATTGGTCTCAGGACGGATGTGGTCTGGAGACGTCATTTTCTCATGTTTATGTGTTGCCGTAGTTGTTAGTGAGCCCAAACACAAAGGTTGTGTCACAAAGTTCAGTTCATTGTACAGTTCATTGTACAGTACATCATAGGGTATGGTGATGAAGTGTTGCCCCCATGATTGAAAACACATCCATCAATCCATTTTTTAATAGCACTTGTACTCATTAGTAGGGCTGAACAATTCATTAAATTCTCATTGACATCATACTGAGTACAGTGCATTATAAGTATACAATACTTATAGAAATGTGTTTATTTGCTGTGACGTATTCTTCGTGAGCAACGTCACTCTTTGGCGGTGGAAGACAAAGTCCATACTCATAACATTCAAAATGGCGCGCGGGGGAGATGATAGTTTGTTTGGGACGCAAGACGCGTTCGCCTTGCTTCCCTCGACTTCCCTAATTTTCTTTTCAGACGTCGCGTCCCCTTGCTGCTGATTGGTCAGTTTGCTCAGGTTTGCTCCACCTCAGAAATGCGCTTGATGCGAAAGTGACCTGACTCAATCAATGGTACCGCAATGAGTCTGGATTTGCAGGCTAGTGGCAGAAGACCACCATGCTGCACTGAATCGATATACTGCCTCAATGGGCACTGACAAACACCGCTCTGCCCCAGGTCATCATGGTAACAAAATCAAACTGGACATTGGTCCCACCATGGCTGAAACAGGGTTTAGGATGGATGTGGTGGGGGGGTGTAATAATCATTTTTATGTAAACAGTCTTAAGTGAGTCCAAATAGGCTGACTTTAATCTTTAACCTTTTACCTGCTAATTCTCTCCATTTTCCAAACCACTTATCGTCACTAGGGTTTATTTTTTAATTTATTTATTTATTTATTTATTTATTTTTACCTTTTTAACCAATAACATCCATCTCCTTTTCTACAAAGTATATTGCATCGCTAACCATCGTTGAACGTGGTTAGAATTTCTTGCCGGAACTTCCTGACATAAAGGTTCCCACATATCCAGAATTGTTTTAGTTTAATTCCTCCTCAAACCACCGAAATACAACACAAACAAACAAACAAACTCTTTTGGCACAGTTGCACGGTACACACAATAAACACAACAGGTGTTGCATTAGGTTACTGTATTACACTTACTGTAACAAGGCATACATAAGAAACGGGTCTTCAAAGTTTTATTTTTCAATGATGTGCGAAATAACAGTTAAAAACACCAGTAACCCCAAGCTCCATCTCCTAATAATATTTTCCCTCATTCCATCACATTTAAATGCAAAATCTCAATTTTAGCTACTTTAGAACATGACTTTAGAACTTTAAAGGGATGCTTGACTCATTGAGCCATTTTCAGTAGTAAAAAGTTAATATTTTGTCCAGAATTAATTTGATAATTTCATTATTATTCTTGTACAATGAATACTTTTCCAAATTAATTTTTCACTTGCTGTTGACTGATGATGACATCACCTGTGCTGAGGAAGTAGGTAACAAGTACGACCATTCATGGCTCACCTGTTTTCTGGGTGTGGTCAGCAAACTGAGCCATGATTGGTTGCTACCTACTTCCTCAGCACATGTGATGTCATATTCAGTCGACAGCAAGTGGAAAAAATAGTTTTTAAAGGTATTCATTCTACATGAAAAATTATGGGGAGATATTTGTCTCAAAAATATTTAGCCAAATAAATTCAGGATTTTCACGTTTTTGAGATTCACAAAATACATTCGTAATTTTCACGTGAAATTCAAATCCATTTGTTTGCGATTTTCATGTGTTTTTCAGATCCAAAAACATTTTCTTGATTTTCACGTTTTTCAGATCCACAAATATAGCCGCGGCTTTCACATTTTTTTTTTAATTTTGTGTGTGCATTTTTAATGACTTTTGCTTGCAAGTTGCTGAAAGTGCGTTTGTGGCTCGCGCACACGCACATTTATTTTTGAGGACAAAAATCACGCTGTTTCACAATATTCACACACAAGTCCCGAGATATTCAAGTGTCTAAGGCCCGTTACTCCGCCATCCACGGGGAGGCAGTGTTGCTGTCTCCATTGAACGGGAACAAGCCATTTATCATTTAAAATTGGAAATTGAAAAACAGAAATCTAGTCTTTATCTGACCTTCCATTATGTGTTAATTCGGGAAACCAAATATGACCTTAATTTGTTTCCCTCAAGCTTGTTTTGGCTTCACTTGAAAGACACACTTCTTCGACTGCAACCTCTTTAGCCACTACTGCTTTAGTGGCGTAGAAGAAGAAAAGTTAACAGTAAAAGAAGAGTGTGGCCTTGCTTGGGTTTATGTCGAGCAGCCAGTTGAGCAGGCTGCGCAATAGCTGAAGCTGTCACTGCGACATTAAAGCCTATTACGGGCTTACTGCAAACCAGTGGATGCATCACCCACCAATATTACTGCGGCTTGCATGGAAACAGGCCAGGGAGTCATGTTAGCAGATGTACGCGCCCAGGTTCAAAGAGTTGCCAGTGTGCTCCTGCAGGCAAGAACAACATAAACACATTAGTTGACTTGTTTTGCTCCTGACTAATGCTGTTTGTTCACAACCTTTAGCTCAAGTCTGGCAAAGAAGCTAACATCAGTAGCCTACTGTAAAATTAATTGAAAGGAGCATATGTAGCCAATATTTGCTGCATATCATAAACAAAAGTAACAGAGGTAGGAATAGGCTAGGTGTCAGAAGTTTAAGGAAGAGAGGAGGCAGAGACTAGAACTTGCGTTTGGTAATTTCACCATGTATCATACATGGTGAAATTACTAAACGCAATACATGATGTATTTAATACATGATGTATTAAATTACAACGTGGAAATAAACCCTAGTGGACAAGACAAATGTACAACATTTGTACAATAGAAAAGGAAGGCCATTCAATGCAAGTAATAAACATTCTCAATAATTAGCTACCATGGGGGGTGGGGGGGGGAGACAACTATCGAGGCACCAATTGAAATATCTGATAAATTCCAAAATCCTGCAATATGAAGTTCATTTGTTGGCAATTGCACATTCGCAGTTCACTTGCTCCAAAAAGTAGTCAAAGTTCATGCAACCCACATTATAGTGGTCCAATTGTCCAGCGACAGATGTGTATGAGTGAATGTGAGGAACTGAGAAACTGAGAGAATGAGTCCAGGGGTTGCAGATTAGAGTGCAAGTGATGAAAATGTGCAGGGTCGGCTAAGAGAGCCTCCTACCAGCCCGAACATAGCAGGTGGTTGGGGTTCCTGGCACGAATGTCCATTTCCTGTAAGTATAATTCTTGATCCTTGGATTATTTTGACAAAAGCATGTCACAGACAAAAAAGTTGTTTTTTTTTTTGTTTTTTTTTTAAAGAGGAAAAAGCCATAACATAACATGTCTACTTTAAATCCACGTCACAATTTCGCTTAAAAATCTTGTCAAAACTCTTCCCAGATGAGTGCTTGTCAAAACCTAGTTTGTTATGTTGCGGCAACAAATGGACATCATGTCATCCTCATGCATACCAGTGATGTTTCTTCCAAGAAGACATTGTCATGACATCAACCCTGGCGGAGTCTCTTGTGGCCTTCAGACCGAACCCCACCTCCTCCCCCTCCTCACTGCTCGCCTGTTTTTAGATCCGCGCCGTACCATGTTAAAAAGTGCTGAGTAACCAAAGAGTCGCGTTTTGAATAACAGCTATCGGAGAGCTGTGCTGCGCGATGACCCATACCACGGGTATGGTGTGGTCCTAGGACAACTCGTGAACTTGTGAAAATTTCACCAAACCATCTGACTTTTAGTTCAGGCAAGCTGAAGATGGATGCGGCCTGCCGGTTATGCGGGCCAAAGAGCTCTGTAGGGTAAAGGTGGAGCTGACCTTTTACTGAAAGCACAGCACTTGGCAGGGTGAACGTGGCAAATAGTGACAGCATGGGGGGTTGGGGATGTCTATCTCGTCTATCCTGAGATAATGCACGTGAGAAATTACAGCTACCTGACCTTTGGCCTGTGACGAGCATGCGGGATCAAAGGGCAGAGTGTCTCCAAAACGGAGAGACACCTTGTGGGAAAAGGAGCAAGGTTGCTAACTTGGTGACTGTTCCAGCGCTTTCCTAGTTATTGTGCTGTTTTTGGAGATTCTGAGACTCCTGTAACAGCAGATGTTTACCCGCTTCGTCCAGAAATGAATGGCTCACAATCATCACAAGCTAATTTAGTTATTATTTGATTATTTATATGCGAACAATAAAAAAAAGGAAATGTTCCCCATATTTGCATTAGGACATAGTTACTGTAGGATCATCATATGGCTTGAAACACCTCTTCAAAGTGTTGTAAACGTCAGTGCCTTCATGGGGTTGGAAAAGAGCAAACTGCTGAGCACATATGAATTATGTTGGTAGCCAATTCAGCAGCACTTACTGAGGCAAGGGAACTGGACATGCAGCGTAGAATGAATGTTACAGAATTTTGCTGAATCCATCTGAATGTGATCGTTTTGATGTCTGCCCAGACTCAATCATTATAGAAACCCCCCCCCCCCCCCCCCCCCCCACATCAACCTTTATTTGTACTGGGAAGTTACTATAATCACCATACAAGTCAACTTTTGTTTTTTTTTAACTTTTTAAAATTTAATCTCAGATGCTTTTTCTTTCAGACCATGTGGTCATGTAAACAATACTTAACCTCTGTTTCCACCAACACACTCACAACCACGCGGTCACTACATGACATAACATAACGCCGCTTGCTGAGCTGGTGTAAAGGTCACAAAAAATGAGCCGGCGTAGCTGGGCGATGACATGAGCCCCTGGAGACGAGGGTTAACCTCATTACACGGGGGTTGCGGTAAAAAAAAGAAAAAGAATCAGGCGCCAATTTGAATTGTTTAACAAAGTTAAAGGAGGCTCGCTAACTGGATTAGGTGTGAATGCCAAGTGATTGGCCTGCTGTAAACCAATCTAGGAGGACATCCGTTTTAAAAGGTATGGAAAACATTGATTTTTGGACATCTGGCTCCTTTTATACATACATTAGTGAGCTCATGCGTGGCGTGGCGTGCTCGTCCCAACAGTCTCTTATCATGCATGTGCACGATGTGTGCAAAGTTTACTCGTAGTGGTCTGGGCCACTTAGATATTCAGTAAAGCGTCTGCCCATTTTGAACTGTACCACCAGAGACTGGTTTGCCTCATAAGCAACCATCCCACTCATGTGTTAGTATAACTCTGCAAATATTGTTTTATTAGAGGCAAATTGTTTTGTTTTACATGATACATCTATGGAACTATTTTTCAGCATTTTGAAAACAAGCTTGTGAGGCGTTAAAAGAGATGTTTTTTTTTTTTTTCCCGCCATTGGGCTTTTGTCAAATACCTCAGGACCAAGTTGTAGTACACTTGATATACTTTTCTTGTCTCGATGAAATCAGCCAGTTGGATGCCTGGAAGTTGTAAACCCCGCCTTATATACTGCTGGGCCAATGGCGTTGGATTTTCACTTGTGGAGGCAGCACTTTGACTCTGCTGTGTGTATGAGGCGCACGAACATATTGCCAAACAAGTCAACTTCAACTTCATCAAGCAATCAAGTATGTCTGTTTAGTTTTTGGCTTTGAGGTAGTACTCAAACCATTTCTTTCAAGTGACTGGATCTTCAGCTAACCCTGCTGATCATGTCATGGGCACGTGCGCTTATAACACCCTTTTTGTTATGTAACAGGGGCTAAGCGTATATAAGCGAAGTGCGCATCTCGAATTCAAGGTGCATTATGGGTAGCGGCGTGGTGCATTGTGGGTAGGCGAAACTACCAAAGGGTCATTGAAAATGAATTGGATCCGATGGAATCGGCTCTGATAGAAACGGCTGGAAAGTTGCTGTTTTTTATTAACATGCATAGCATGTGGTTTACTGATATCGGGGAAGTTGCCTTGCAAGCTTTAAAGTGTACAGTTAGGCAAAGATTATTATCACCACTCTAATTTCCGCCATTCAAATTGATAGGGTAGTTGGTAGCCTTGTTTTTTCCCTCGCGCATGCGCAAACATAATGCGCACTTCGCTTATTGGGATGTTTGCTCCATTATTAATCCAAATGCAGTTGTTGTTTTTTTTGTAACAACATTAAAAGTATAGCCCGGTGCCGGTTTCCGGGGGGGGGGTGGGGGGTTCTCGCGGGGGGCCGGGTTCGCGGGGGGGGGTGGCGGCCGTCGGGGGGGGGGGGGGGGGGGGGCGGCTTGTTTGGGGGGGGGTGGAGGTATGGGTGGGTGGGGGGTTGGGTGCTGGGGGTCGGGGTGTGTTCGGGGGTTTGGGGGTCGGGGGTGGTGGGGCCTGGGTCGTGGTGGATGGCGGGTTTGGGTGGGGTGCGGGGGGGTCGTGGGGGGATGGGGGCTGGGGACCGGTGGGGCGCTGTGGGGGCCCGCTGGGCCTCGTTCTGCGGCCTTGGGCTCGGGGGTGTGGGCCGGGGCTGGGGCGGGGGTGTTCCGGGTGTCTGGGTCGGCTCGCCGACCGGTGTCCGCTCGGGTGGCTTGGGGGTGGCCTTGGTGCTGCCGCGGCCTGGGGATTCCGGGGGGGGGGGGGGGGGGGTTAGTGCTCGCTTTGCTGGACCGCGGTTGACGGCTTCTTTCTTTGGTGGTGGTCCTTATGCATGCCAGATCCGTCGCACCAGCATCTACTGAAACTCAACAGAAGTACCCTCTCCCTCCCACAGCCCCTTGAATCAGTTGGTGCTGGTGTCTGTGGTTCTCACTTTGCTTTATCTATCCTTCCCTCCTTCCTCTCTTTAGTTTTTCCTCTGGTCACTTGAGATCTTAATTTATTAGAAGTATGAGGTTTCTGGGGTTGGCATAAGACTCTGGTTTTGTAACCACGCAGGAGGGGTCTTGTTGGTGCTGGACTTCACTTTGATGGATTGGATGTACTGGCTTCTATGGATCTCACTCTGCCTTATCGATCCTTCCCTCCTTCCTCTCTTTAGTTTTTCCTCTGGGCTCTTGAGATCTCGCTAAATTTGCTGGAATTTAGAGGCTTCCGGGGTTGGCGTAAGACTTTGATTTTGTAATCATGGGGAAGGCAGGAAGTGTTTGGTCGGTGCTGGATTTCACTTTGATTTACCTTTCTTTTCTCTTTATTTCTTTTTTTTTTCTGACCTTTTCTCTGGTCTCCTGACCATTTAAATCTCACGACTCTGGCAAGATTCTGAAGTACCTGGTTAAGGCGAAGGGTAATGGGATATTTATAAGGTTTTAGGTGAATGAATGAGTATAAATTTATACGTATTTGCACGCACGCACACACACGCACGCGCACGCACGCACACGCAAACGCACGCACGCACGCACGCACGCACGCACGCAAACGCACGCACACATACACACAAAAAAAAAAAAAAAAAAAGAGCAATGATGACAAGACGTTGAATCGGTAAGACTACCGAATGAACAATTCTGAGCTCTTTTAAAAAAAAAAATAAAAAAAATAAAAAAAAGTATAGTATGGTTTAAAACTAAATTAATTCAAAAGGACCGTAAGGGGAAAAGAAATGTAGCAAATGAAAGAACAAATGCTTTATTCAAAGTAGCAACATGACAAGATATTTAAAAGCTGACAGTCTTTCATAATGCTAAGTCTGGTTGGAATGGCCAATTCAACTCGAATACAACATACCACAAAATACCAAAACCGCCTTCTGATTATTAAAACCATACAACTTAATTTTGGAAATTTTGAAAAACTTGACTTGAATGCACAAGTGGAACATTATTTGCAAGACGAGCAATGTGGGCAGTAGAATAGGTCATGTACTTTAGTAATCAATAGGGTTTTCTTTGTTTTTTGTTGTATTTGGAAGCGTTTGAAGTGCTCATTCTATTTTTTTTTTTTTATAGAAAATCCCATAAAGATGGTGGTTACTTGTCACATGGCTAATCAAAGTGTGTTTCTTTTGTGTAAACACGAACACACAACATGAAACCTAAAAAAAAAAAAAAAAAAAACGAGCAATAAATTCTCCCATTAATGAAAGATGCTCAAGTAAACTAAATCATTTATACTGTAAAATAAAAGTGCAAAAGCCATATTTTGTCGTCTTGGGAAATGAAAGATGTAGATGAGTATCATGAGTGCAACAGTAACGTGAATTCGTGGAAAGAGTGAATTATTAGGCTATAACCATTGCACCAATGCAGTTTTTATTGCTTTGGCTTCCTAAGAGACTGTTTAAAGCTGTATATACTGTAGTGCCAAAAGCATATCACTCACTAGAGGCTGAGCTGCACTGTGTTTGTTTATGGCATGCGCACACCCTCACATACTGTATTCCATGAAGGAACTTGGTTTTGCCTCTACTGAACCAAAAACTAACTCATGTACTGTTACACCACTAATGAAAGACACTTTACGTTCTCTCACAATTTAAAAAAAGTTATTGAATGTAAGCATGCAGATAAACAACGTGCTGTAAAATATGAACGACACATCAGTAAATCTCAGAGTGAATGTAATTTAATAATCTGATAGAAAAGTTAGCAAAATGCTGGAGTTAAAATCCCATTGTTACGCTTCCAAACACTTTCAGCTACCTGAGCAGGAAATACTGTGACGCCATTTTTCATTTACCGGTATGCTTCATTTCCTGTCTCATGTTAACCTCGCCGGAGGTGAGGCTTATAGGTTAGCCTCCATGTTCCCACAACCCTGTCTGACATGTTTGGACCCCTTTCGCTCCAAGTTAGACACGGAGGAGGGGGGTGGGGGGCTCTTGGGTCTGTTTGTTCACTTGTCAGATGACATTTAACACGCTGTTTGGGAAGACAACAAGGCCAGGAAGATTGCAAGCCAGCAGGGTGGTCCGCTGGGTGGCATTGAGCTTCGGGGGAAGTGTTATTAAAACAAGTCACAACTTATTTTGCACCCAAATTTGAATCAGTTTTACCTTAAGTTTTGATTAGTTGCATGACGTTGCGGTTTTTATACGATGCAGTGCTTTTTAAAATCGCTTATAAAAACACCTTTGTGTTAAAGGGGGATTTGTTAATACCATTTGCATCAACTGTTTCAATGAACTTTTTATTTGTTGCAGATCATCATCATTTTGTTCTTATTATTAATACAAACCTGATTGAAAGCTGACTTATTATAGAGAATGTCAAGCGTGCCAATGTTCTTTTTCAAAAGAACAATTTACCCTTGTTGAGGCACTCATTTGGCTAGTTTTTAAGGGCACCATTTCCCAAACAATCAGTCCACATTGTTGACGCTTTTGTTCTTGCTCAAAAGCAATAATTGCTCTCTCTCTCTAATTACAAGCCCACAATTTCTGCTTTATCCGCCTGTTTTAATTATGTCTGGATTCAGCAAGCCTTGTCCCCGAAATAGCAAATGTTCCCCATGGATAATTATTGTGATTATAGATTTTCAATGCCCTGACTTTCAGAAGCAGACATTTTTTGCCTTTTAATCAAGCTGGCACATAGGTGCAATATTGCTATTTTTGCTGTTTGACAAGGAGGAGCACGATGCTGACTAGCCATATGCTTATGTTTTGCACAACATTAGACGTTAGTTTCATTTTATGCTCGTGCCCTGCAACTGTTATTTCATGTTTTTCATCCTATTATTTGTCGGGTTGCCATCAACTTGGCTATGGTGGATATGGCTTGGATATGGTGCTGTAGGTAATCTGACTTCCAACCAGCGGCACTGAATGGACAGGGTTCTATCTTACAGTGTAGAGACATTAAGGTCTTCCTCCTATATATATATATATATATAATATATATTTTATCTGATTCATTAAAAAACAAAAAACAAACAAAAAAAAAACGATTATTCGATCATTAAAGTAATCATTCGTGCGCAGCGCTATGTATTGGAATCAGCAGCATAAAGCCCTAATCGGAACATCCTTAGCAATAGGGTTGGGTATTGCCGCCAACCTCACGATACGATACGTATCACAATACAGGCGTCACGATTCGATACGTATCGCGATACATATGTATCCCAATACTTGACATTCAAGGCGATACGTATCCCGATATTTCACATTCATTCAATTGCATTTTATAATAACAGTCATATGTATACCTAAAGGATATGTTTATTATGCTGGATGACAAAAAATGTTTTTGTTAGTAGCTCTTCTGGTTTACCACCAAGCGACATGCCTGGTCTAAATGTGCGCACACTGCAGAGCAACGAGCAGTTTTCACAGACACACCGGGAAAACGTATTAATAGGCATGAGCCGATATGAGTAAAAATATCAAAGTATTAAAATTACAGCTCTAAAATGTGCTTATTTTGAAATATTTGGGGCATTTTTTTCATGTAACACATTCTATTTTTTAAACAAAATATACGAAAATTGGTATATTAAGACACATGTGCAATGTTAAGTTTATAAGAAAATAAATGTTGATATTCTTCCTCTGCTTTAATTTTTCTAAGCATGACACAGTGTCCAATCACTGGTGTGCTATTTTTGCATTAATTGAAGGCAATTAACTTCAAAGATGCTGCTGGTTTTTATTTTTTAGGTACAATGCAAGCTGCAAAGGCAAAAGTTAACTGCCAATTTAAAGTTAACGAGCAATATCGATTCTGACACCTGCGTATCGATACGTGTATTGTAAAGAGGCCCGCAACGATATATTGCCGTATCGATTTTTTGAGCACACCCCTACTTAGTAATGACATTATTAGAGTTGCACTGTCAGAATGCTGAGTTAAACAGTTTTAGTCACACTTTCTCCGTCAATGCACATCGGTGCTCATTCTGCTGTATGCACTTTGGCCACCTGGGGGCAGTATAAAACAGACATTGAAACATATTTTACTGGCGGCTCAGCTCGTCTCAGCTTCTCAGTATGGCTGGAGTAGTTGTTCTTTGCAGATAATAAAGAATATATGCCTGTGAGTATTGATGTATTACATTTATACATGTGTTGCTCCACTGTTTGAGTTCATATATCAGTTTCTTAAAGGCAACCAGCACATTTACATAGATGCTAATTGTTAGCCCGTATGTCTATAGGGTTTCCTATTGTATGTTAGCTTTAAGCTAGCGGTGACTATGTAGTTGTTTTAAATGCACATCTAATTATTGTTTTGTGTTTAGTTTGACTTTGACTATAATTTAAGCTGAGAGTGCCAATAAAAAAGTAAAGCCTTTTTTTTGCAGAATTGTTTACCATTTATTAACAAGTTGTGCTTGTTATGAAGTGATTTGAGTCACCTGCTGCCATACAGGGTTTGGGTTAGAATTCTTACTTTTCACGTACTATTGTTGAGTCACAATGGAGGTCTAATTGCAGTCATGCCTGTTGTTTGTAGATATAACAAATGTCTGTGCGGGTATAGCATGGTGTTGTTTTGTTAAGAAGCAGAAAAGAAGCCTTTGGCAGCTGACCTGCAGTTCAGCCAACTTACAGTATTTGTCTCCTTTGTTTCCAAATCAAGTTGTATTTAGGTTAAGCTTCTTGTCGCAGACCGGCTTTTTCTCTCTTACCACTGATCTCCCTTTACCACTGATCTCCCTCTGCATGTTGCCATTATTGAATGAATCAGGTTGTTCATTCAAGGCAAAAAAAAAAAATGTTAGTTTTTTCTATCTCAACTCTAAGAAGGCTCCATTAGTTCAGCACTTGTGTATAGTATATTTGATCAAAAAGGTCACACATGATAGCTTTTGAAGCTTTTGCAAGGGCAGCTTGCTCCCGCCGAGACGCTTCGCCGCCTTCACAGAAGTGGCCCCCTTTGTGTGACACGCTGGCATTCCTGTTACCGTGCACTTGAGCTCTGAGGCACATTTAACATTCACCCCGAGCTTCAAATTGCATAACGTCACCCGTCGACTGTCTGTGGCTGACCTTAGTGCACGCATTTTGCACGTATTGGGAATGTTCAAAGTTCAACACCGGTCGTTCTCCAATTTGTTTGATTTTCAAGACCAAATTTCTCATTGACATAAATTGGATTTGCAATACTGACAGCTTCATACTTACTGTTTTAGTTCCCCTTCTCGACCAACTTTTTTGTGAACAAAAATATTGGATTAGGATTTTTCAGGCAAGAAGCACCACCGAATAAAATGTAAACTGCCGAGTTGGCTTCTCAAACTAATGAGCTCGCTGGGAACTTGCTAACCCACGTATGCTTGTAGCCAAGTTTTTGAGAACAAAAAACTTCCATTTGCATCTTCTGTGAATGTTGTCATGTGTTTTAATCTGTTCATCAGTGCTGTTCCAATAAGAAAGATAAATCAACTGAAGCTGTAGCCTACCGAGTTGGCTTCCTAAGCTAGCTAGCTAGCATGTCAGTGACTTGTTAATTGCCTTATCAACCAAATTTTGTGAGCAAATTTTTTTTATTTGGATCTTCTGTGCATTTTGAGTCAATCGGTTTGTGCGATTCTGATACAGGAATGAAGATGCACACTGACAATTTAGCTTGGCTACATTGCAGACGACTTGCAGACTTTCAGATGTTCAACCAACCAATTAGCACTCTTCTTGGGTTCTTCGTCTTCTTTTTTTCAGAAAGTTTTGGAAGAAAAAAAAAACGTACGATGACCTGGCATGATAACCAGTTTAATGGTTCACCGTGGTTTTAAAAAGTCAAGGTTTCGATCACACCAATACTGTCTGCCACTGATATTGAGCGTTTTTCTTTTTTTGTGGGGATTTCTTGGCAGATGATTGGCTGCTTGCAGAGTTGAGTAAACGAGCCACCCCTTTGAAGTTAATTGGAGTCTAGTCACTTTTTTTCCCACTCTCTCTCCATCTCGGAGAGCACAAAAGGGTGAGCCAGTTATTCACAAAAGAGGAGAGAGGGAGGGAGGCGAAAGTGACACTGTGCAAACTCCATCATACTTAAGCGGATGCCTTTTTGCTCTGCCGAGACCTGTGCATTATCCTTGAAAACAACAACAACAACATGGTGCCAGCGGATACTAGCTAGCCCCAAGGACAACATGAGTATCCCACAGGGCTGTTCTAATAGCTTTAAATAGATCGACAGTAATGGAACATTGTGAGCTACAAAGAAGAATTAAAACAGTAGAATGTTAACATTACTGTTATTTATTCATACTTAACATGGTACACATTTGTTAATGTACCAATTATGTAGTTGGTTTTTTTTAAGTAAAATTGATTGTGTTCAATGAAAAAGAATCAGTTTTTTTCAACAAATATTTTAAAAAGGGACATTTCAGAGCTGTAATTTTAATATGATAGAATGAGATTTTTGCTTACAGTTAAATTGTCAGAAATCTGCTTATGCCTACATTCCACTGAGTTGCCCTGTCCAACATTTGACAGCATAATTTTGACATTTTGCTTCGATGTTTTCACCGTATTTACATTTGTTGCCACCAGTGTTGCCACAGTTACCTTGAAAAAGTAACTTAGTTACTTTACTGATTACTTGGTTTTAAAAGTAACTAAATTGCGTTACTGATTACTTGATTTTAAAAGTAACTAAGTTAGATTAAAAGTTACTTTTTTAGTTACTTTCAGCAGCTGCCGATAACACCATCTCAACATAAAAATAATGCAGAAGAAACGGAGTTCCAAATACTTTATTGAAAGTGCATTTTTAACATGAAAATAAAGGGGGTTTTTTTATGAAAAACAAAATAGGCAGTCTCTCTTGACTTCTTGTAACGTAAATACTTTTTATAAAACAAAAAATAAAAATCTATCCAGGTTGAAAATGAAAATCCCCTAAATTCCTCTATTGTTTGTTTGTTCCGCTATTCCAGTGTGTACACATGTATCAGTTTAAATATTTATTAGTAGTTATTGACAGTTATAATTGTTTTTTGGTTTGTTTGTTTTTTCTCTTCAAAATAATGATCAGGAAAACAAAAGGTTGATAATTTAATGTTAAATATAAATATTTAACCTTTAGACAGACACCAACACAATTAAACAGAATATTTGCACATTGTGAAGTATTTCAGAAACATAAATTTAAGACATGAAATAAACCTACCGTCCAGCCAAAAGAAATATGAAGCCACCTTATGGAACAATAAATCTATCAAACACATTTTAACCACTTAATATATGCAAAAATATTTCCAAAAGTTCATTTCCCTTTTTAATCAACAATTTTTGTATTTAACATTTTTTTTTTCTTTTGTCATCACTTTCATTTTTGGTTAATGTATGACATCTTTTTTTGTTTTTTTTAATCTGAGACACGATGATGACCACAGAATCACTACTGTTTATATTTTGTTTTTTGGGCTGTCGTAATCGCGGGCACGTCTCAGTTCTCCTATCTGCTGCTCATGCTAGTTGTAGACATTGACAGGGAGCCACAAACTGAGAAATGAGATACTTGCAGTGTGCTTTTAGCTTAGCTGGTGGGTTGGCTGTGGGACATACCTGTGTCGTTTGAATCCATGCATTGGATCGTCACGGGAGTTATTCTTTTTGGCTCGCGCGCAGTACCAACACCGGCCCGGGACAAGTGCACCGAGAGGACTCGATAGCAATGGGAAATACCGAGATGTACGGCACCGGCTTCTGCTAACTGTCTCCATTTGTACGTCACTCGTTGCGCGCGCGCGCCGTGTCGCGAGCACGGAAACACGGAAGTCGCTTGAATTGTGATGCTACTGAAATGTAAACAAAACAAGTAGAGCACGGCGCAGAACTCTTGCTATTGTTATGAAAACCATAAAGCCTCACTCGCAACCGATACGGTCGTTTAGCTCCCCTTGACGAACGATGGTTCGGTCGAATCGTTTTTTTGTTCCACCCCTACTGAAAACGTAACTTGTCTGACGTCACTCCCCCTGGCGAGAGGGCGGAGACGACCTCATCCCATAATGCTTCACGGACCAGTTGAGGATGGAAATAAATTATTATTTTTTACCACTTTTATGGTCTATAATGCACACTTTTTTTGTTGTGTTGTGTGCCTGTTGGTTAATAAAACTAGTAGTAAAAGTATCATCACTTTTGTTTTGAATGTGCAAACCATTCATGACCAGACCATGGCTGAATTCAGTGTGGTGATCAATGACTTCTGCCTCATCTTCGTAGTTAGCAGTAGTTGTTTGTGACTGTTACAACAGTGAGATAGTTTGCCTTCTTCATGAAAATGTGGAGTAACGCATTGATTCTCTGGACAGTAACTTTAATCAGACTACTTTGTAGAATAAAGTAACGCGTTAGACTATTAGTTACTTTAGAAAGCAACTTTTTTGAGTAACGCGTTACTAAGTAACGCGTTACCGGCAACACTGGTTGCCACTTACAGAATATATGCTGGCAGCATGGAGATATAATGTGACTGTGACCTTCACACTGCTAGTTTTCAAAGCAAACAAATCCCTGACAGATGGTGGTTTCTGTGTCACTAGAATGTCGATATTGAGTATATTTTTGCCTTTTTTTCCTCACATCTCGCACTGCAAACTATTCTCATTTTATGGCTGCCACTTCACCTCAAATAGCCCGAGTTGCTCCGAGGCATCTGTCCAGATGGTTGGAAAGTGTGAGCGAGGGGTGGGTGGGAGCAACGGGGGGTTGGGTCGGATAAAGCAGGTCATTGGCTGGCCAAGCTCCGGCTCCAAGAGCTTGAGGGCGGGGCGACGGTTCAGAGCGTAACGGGCCAGCTGAGTGCAATGAGGTTACTTGCACTGTCAGAATGCTGAGATCTGCATGCGTTGTTTGATCTATTGCTGTGTCACAATCCAAACATACTGGCTGGACAGTGGCCAGTCTTTTTGCCTTGATGCTCCACTGCAATAGAATTGAAATAAAAGCAGTGACAAATTTGTCATTGAAGTGTAGACTTTCTGCTTTAAAAGACACTTGATACTTTATTTTTTGTAGCAATTCATTATTGTATTCCAACTGTCTTTGACATGCTTATGTTAAAATACCCAAGGATCAAGAATCACACTATAGTAAGCCCTATGTCTTGTCTTGTTGAAATCAGCCTATATTAAAGAACTAGCCCTGTTCCATGCAAGTGAGTGAGACCGTATACACTGTCCCATATACTGCTGCGCCAATGATGAGTATAGATTTTGCCACTATGAAAACCGGGGGGGGTTGTTTAGGGGCTTTGCAAAAGACTGGGGGGGGGGGGGGTGTTGTTTAGGGGCTTTGCAAAGACTGGGGGGGGTGTTGTTTGACTGTACAGACAACAAATGCATTTTCACTTCTAGATGAAGCAGTTCATGTGTCTATTTAGCACATGGACAAATCACCACACACGCTCTTTTTCTGTAAGACCTCTGTCTCCATGATAGCATTTCAGTGTGGTTGAGAGTAGAGGTGCAATGATTAATCCGATTAATCATTGCACCTCTACTCTAAATATCTGATTTCTGAAAACGGACTGAAATATTTGTGTTGAATCAAAACAAAACTCGGGCACGTCCGCCTCCCAGTTCTGAGGACTCCGGTTCGAGTCCAGGCTCCGGCCTTCCTGGGTGGAGTTTGCATGTTCTCCCCGTGCCCGCGTGGGTCTTCTCCGGGTACTCCGGTCTCCTCCCACATTCCAAAGACATGCATGGCAGGTTAATTGGGCGCTCGGAATTGTCCCTAGGTGTGCTTGTGAGTGTGAGTGGTTGTTCGTCTCTGTGTGCCCTGCGGTTGGCTGGCAACCAGTCCAGGGTGTCCCCCGCCTACTGCCCAGAGCCAGCTGAGATAGGCGCCAGCAGCCCCGCGACCCTTGTGAGGAATAAGCGGTCAAGAAAATGGATGGATGGATGGATGGATGGAAAACAAAACTAGGGACAGATATCTGTATCAGGCCGACACCAGGCCTTATTTCAAGATATCAGTACTCACAACGACAGCCAATACTATTACCGGCTGCCCTCTTGTGGCTGTTTTAGATTAGGAACAAGAAATTAGAAATTAGAAGAACCGAAAATTGCCATTCATTTTATGCAGTTTTAAGGAAAATTAATATGCTGGGAGTTTGTCTTTAAAATTATCTGTCATTTTTGGGGGGAAATGTTATGTATCAAAAGTAGGGATGCACGACAATATCGGTGGCTGATAATTATCAGCAATTATCAAACAATTTGACATCATACAGATAAACCAGATAATAAAGAAATCCGCCAATAATAATAGACATGCCACATTAGTCCATCTGTTGTGATTGTGGCTCAAGTTGTGCCCAACCCTCAACCCCTCCCCTCTGCTATGGTTGCATATTTGTGACGACATAATGAACGTTGTGTTCACCGAAGATGTGTCATGGCAACACGGAAGTCGCCAGTGTGGGTTTTCTTTACTGAGTCTCCCCAAAATGTTACCCCAGTCACAGTCTTTTGTAGACATTGAATTAAAAAAAAAAAAAAATGACTGTTTTGTTTTAGCAAACTCAAAATGACTTACTGGTTGTCTTTGAAGAAGGAGATATCAATCAAATGCTGCTTTATGGTACTTTACACAATGCTTCAATGTATACATGTTAGACATATAGTAGGACTTGAAAGTATATTTGTATTCAAGTTAATTTTGCAAGCAATTATCGGCTTACTTATAGATTATCGACATCGGCACTTTCTAAATTATTGATTTATTGTATCGGTTGAAAATAGCATTATTGTGCATCCCTAAATACTAGTGGTATGGTACTGTAAAGTGGTATTTATACGCTTAAGTGGTATTGAACATCCATAAATATTAACAATTGCTTTTAATTTGGAAAACAGTGATTAACATTTTTGCTTATTATCTGCCACGTTTCGAACCAAAACAGTAGCTGGATCATCATTTCTTTTTGTGCACTGTCAATTTGAAATAATGTCCTGTTTTTTTTTTAATAACCATCTCAGTGGTCTAGAGGTAGAGTGTCCACCCTGAGACTGGGAGGTCGTGGGTTTAATCCCCCGGCCGAGTCATACCAAAGACTAGAAAAATGGGACCCAATTGCCTCCCTGCTTGACACTCAGCATTAAGGGTTGGAATTGGGGGGTTAGATCACCAAAAATGATTCCCGAGCGAGCCCCCTGCTGCTGCTCACCGCTCCGTAAATGCGGAGAACAAATTTCTCCCCACTTCGGTGGATGTGACAATCAGTGGTAATTAATAAAGGGATGGAAATGTAAACTTTTAAAAATCTGATTAATCAATTAATAAACAAAATAATCAATAGTTTAATTGATTATTACAAAAAAAAAAAAAATCTTAGTTGCAGGCTATAGCGCTAGTTGGAAGTAGTGGCTCTGAATCGTCACCTAGCCTAGCTGACCATGCCACTATTGCTTTCAATAATACCCCCAAAAAAGTTCACAATTTAGATTTTTTCATATAATCATAGGTGTAGTCATTGCTAATTATATTACATAGGCCACACCGCGCCTTACAAGAGGCTGACATGTTCCGCTGCCATCTTTCTGAGAAAAATTTAGCCAACGTAGTTAACCTCTGGTGGTGTTTGCAGCTAGTGTCTGACCCAATGGGTTGACCGCCGCTTTCCGTCCACAGCAGAGGCTTGAAGAGAGTCGTCACTGAGTCCCGTGATTCAGGTTCCCGCCACTTGTCTCTCTCTGCTTTGCTCTGGCCAGGTTTTGCTAGCTTATCCCGCGAGCAACTCTTGTTAGCCTCTCCAGCTAGTTCTGCCGAGCTGCTCCAGCGAGTTCTTGCTCGCCACATTTGCTCGCCTCTCCCGCTAGCTCCTGCTCATTGTCCACTACGGTTGGCCGGGTCTGGGCTATATTCTGATAACGTTGCACAATGGCGCAAACGCCCCTGTCTCGCTTTACCCGTCTACGAAAATACCAAAAGAAAGAAAGTCCTCCCATGTGCAAACTTAGACTGCACTTTGCGCCAGACTTACGCCAGGAACAAAAATAGAGCCCAAAGAGTTGAATAGCCGCTCGAGTGTTTGCTTTCCACAACTGGTTCAATTTGCTGGCATAAGGCAGGTCAATGTCATGCCTCATTATTTTCCATGCCACTGAGATGAGTCCGGCAGGGGATCAGTCACCTGAAGTGCATTTTGACTCACCTGATTGATTCCACATCAGACAAACTGCTGCTTCATCAATCAATATGCAGGCCGAGCACTGAGGCACCGCGTGAAGACATATTGTAAATTAAAACTGTTCCCAGGTCTCTTTATAAGAAGTCTGTGGCATTTTTTGGTCAAAATTTCACAGGGATCAATAATTGCAGCTCACACAGCAGTTCTCTATTTCTTATATCAGAAACCAAAGCTAATTTTTGCTTTGTCACTGTCACAGATATGTCATTCATAATTTAAATACTAGGGATGCACGATAATATCGGTGGCCAATAATTATCGGCAATTATTGACGTCAAACAGATAAACCAGATAAAAGAGAAATCTACCGATAACTATCGGCAATTTGATTTCGGACAGATGAACCAGATAATAAAGAAATCCAGCAATAATTATAGACATCCCACGTTGGTCCATCTGTTGTGGGTGTGGCTCATAAAAATAAAATTCAGCTTCATGGTGCTTTACATACCATTGAAACATTGTGCAAAGTTTATACAATGTTTCAATGTATTTGTTAGACTTGTAGTAGGAAGTATCGAAAGTATATTTGTATTCAAGTAAATTTTGCAAACAATTATCGGCTTATCGGTTATCAACATCGGCACTTCTAAATTGGTTTATCGGTATCGGTTGAAAATAGCATTATCGTGCATATTAAATACTTATATATCTAATTTTAAATCACAGATTTTTCTGTATATTGCAAATTTTTATGGTGATCATTTTTCAACACGGCTAATGTTAGCTCAGTCTCAAGCAATAAGCGTAAGCCAGGAGGAAAAAGTGCATAAAAGATAGATTGTCCAATATTTGGCATCATTTCACACTTTAAAAGAAGATAAAGTGTAGTTGTGTCTACTGCAAAGCAGATCTGGCTTACACCAACTGCACCTCTACGGTTTGCAGTGCACAGTTGCCGAGAGGTCCGTCTTGCCCCACCAAATTGAATTATGCTGGAAGGTTACATGGCTTTGGGTGGCACGGTAGTTGAGTGGTTAGCACGTCCGCTTCCCAGTTCTGAGGTCTCCGGTTCGAGTCCAGGCTCGGACATTCCTGGGTGGAGTTTGCATGTTCTCCCCGTGCCCGCGTGGGTCTTCTCCGGGTACTCCGGTCTCCTCCCACATTCCAAAGACATGCATGGCAGGTTAATTGGGCGCTCCGAATTGTCCCTAGGTGTGCGTGTGAGTGTGGATGGTTGTTCGTCTCTGTGTGCCCTGCGATTGGTTGGCAACCAGTCCAGGGTGTGCCCCGCCTCCTGCCCAGAGCCAGCTGAGATAGGCGCCAGCACCCCCTGCGACCCTTGTGAGGAATAAGCGGTCAAGAAAATGGATGGATGGAGGGTTACATGGCTTTACCTTTATGGTAAATATACATTGTAATTTGGAACAATAAAGCTTGTGGCCAAAATGACCACGTCGGGTAAATTCCAATGATTAATTACCCAATTATTCTCTTTGTTCACATCATGTCCTGATCCAACTGTCTTTTTTTTTCTTTTTTTTTCTTTTGCTGTATTTGAGCCCAATGCGGGTTCAAATCATCGTGCGGCAGCCTTTATGTTTTTGAAAAACTGCACAAGAAATGAAGATAACCTCAATTATTAATTTATGTATTTACTGTTTAACTTCGTTCCTTGTGTTGTTCATTGCACAGAACTTTGCTTCACACTTTGTTTTTTGTAATACTAATTTATGTGTATTAATTATACTTCAGTACCGTAATTGTAAAATGTTATACCTTTATTTTTGTTTTTTCTCTGTGGAAAATAATTTTTAAATTGATTTTAAAAACTATATTACTGTTAAATAAGCAATGATGAACATTTATTACCACCCAAATAAATAAATAAATAAATAATAAGTTTTATAAAATAAAAATAAAATTAAAAAAAGAGAATGGGAGAGACTCAACTCAACTTTATTTATAAAGCACTTTAAGAACAGGCGTTGCTGTATACAAAGTGCTGTACATAAACATCAGTTTTATGGTAAACAAGAATACAAAACAATACAGGTGTTTTGTTTGTTTTTGTTTTTTTTGTTTTTTTTACAAGTAAATACATTTTTCATCAGTAAATAAATAAGAAGTAGTGAATAAATAAATACATAAATAAGTAGACTAAACATCAAACTCATACACACCACATAACACCAAGAACAAGTTTTATGGTGCGCCAAAAGCCAAAAAATACAGATGTGTTTTAAGACGTCTTTTAAAAGAGGATAACGAGGGGGACTGCCTAATATTTAGTGGAAGGTCGTTCCAAAGGGAGGGACCGGCAACAGCAAAAGCTCAATCTCCTCTTAGCCTCCGCTTAACCCTCGGTACCTCCAATTGAGTCTGGTCTGCTGACCTGAGGCACCGGGCAGGTGTGTAGGGGTGCAAGAGCTCGGCGAGATAAGGTGGGGCAAGACCATTGAGAGATTTGAAAACAAATAGAAGAATCTTCAAGTAGATTCTAAATTTTACGGGCAGCCAGTGAAGAGAGGCCAGAGGTTATGTGTTCCCTCTTCCGGGCACCAGTAAGGAGACGAGCAGCAGCATTTTGGACAAGCTGGAGACGATAAAAGTACAGAAAATTGGTACCGTTGTGTACCGGTATCGATTCCCAGGTACTGAGAATTGGGATAGTACCAGTTCAAATGTGAAAGGTACCTATCTCTATGGATCTGTTTTGAAATTGTAGTTCTATGACATCCTAATTGAGTCAAATAATAGCCCAACACATGAGCGCACGTTTTTAACAGATGATAGCTGCAGATCAACACCGTATCAAAAGATGACCTTTAAAGACGCCAATGTGTCTATTGGGAAGCAGATGACACGATGAGTGAGCCAAACATCACACGTGTTCCTCCCTCTTGTGCGCATCATTAAATGGTTTTCCACATTAGAATGTGAGTCAAAAGAAGGCGGCTGGGGTCCGGATGGACACGTGTCGGCATTTCCACACGCTTCTGAGTCCATTCGTGCTGATATGCTGTCGAGCTAATGAGTGGTTTCCTCCTGTTGGTTGCATGATTGGATGTGGGCAACAACGCTGCAATGTATCCCCCGGCCCTAGAGGGCTTGAACAACAGTCTTCTT
This sequence comes from Festucalex cinctus, assembly GCF_051991245.1. Classification (NCBI taxonomy): domain Eukaryota; kingdom Metazoa; phylum Chordata; class Actinopteri; order Syngnathiformes; family Syngnathidae; genus Festucalex; species Festucalex cinctus. The sequence continues at coordinate 27,563,678 of NC_135411.1, forward strand.
TGAAAAGACTTTCTTCAAAAGCCTTCTGTAGCCTTCCTTCAAGCGGTCAGACACGTTTACAGGTCATGTGTCCATGCGCTACTACAAGACTCCTCTGTCCTCCCGTGATGCTTCAATTAGATAGTCTAAGCTTGAAATATATTGTTCCTTTGATCCTCTGTGGCAATTATCAGTAACCTCTGCAGCTACTTTTCCTCCTCAAGAAAAGGGAGAGATATGTACAAGTCGACCAAGACTGCTGGCTTTCAAGGTAAAATGAACATTTTATAGGTTGTGTACAAGTTGGAGCTCTGGACTGCCTGGCCAGCCCACCCGCTAAGTGTGAAATGTAAACAGTGAAAATCACAGTACTGTATTTGTGATCTTATGGATGGAAGCCGGCACTCAAAGTTGCCTCTACGTAGGCAACGACTTACCATGGCTATAAAATTTAAAATATTGAGGTGATTGTTCTAATATTTTAGGACTATGAAGTAGGGATGTAACGATAAGGGCAATATTGTGATAAAAAATGTAATTTTCATTGGTGTGTTGAATTAAGACGTGCTTATTTTTAGACACTTAAACGCGGACCAGTGAAGCCTACGAAAAGGGGAAGAAAGACACGAAAAACTCCATCTTTACACAATCAAAGAAGTATTTTGTTGGGATCCAAAGACTTCCTTATTGTCTGCAAAACATGACTATACTCCTAAAAATAAAAGGAAAAAAAAAATTTCTTTGATTTGTTTTTCCTTCCTGAAAAACGTTTATACTGATTCACCTTTGTCTTTTACTTAAGCGACTTTATTCATGCAGGGCGTTTATGTTATGATACGTCACAGTTTTATCTGTTAGGGTGAGATGTGGTGGAGGGCCCAGGTGCAGGGAAGCAGAGGCCAGGAGGCAGAAGTGAAATAAAAAGGGATTTTTCTTTAATTAAAAACAAGGAGGAGAACACGGAACTGACCGGAAAACAAAACAAAGTACAAAACACAATTGGCCTGGTAAGATGAGGGGGAACAACAAGGCATAACGTTGACAGGAAGAATGCCAGCAACAAACAATGGACCGACAAGGCCTGAACACGTCAGAACTGGGAAAAAACAACTCGGATAAATCCAACTTCTGACCATCCCCGAATGCAGCATAAATACACCAACACTAATTGACATGATGAGACACACCTGGACAAGACACAAGTAGCTGAGGGCACTGATTGGTTGACATGACGAAGGGCAGGAAAAACACAGGTGGACTACATAAAGCTTGATGAGACAAGGGAAGGACACAGGGGCAACATAAAACACAGATCACTCAAACAAAGGACAACAAGAAAACCCAAAATCAAACAAAAACCCAACCCCACAGAACTGAAATATGACAATATCAGATCTTTTAATTGGCCCAGAGCAAATGTTGGGAGGAGTTAATTGCTTATTTGTTTTCTTGGTTTTACAGTCCCCATATTAGGTATGCACTTTTTTGTTTTGATGACAAATTCTTTGCATAGTTAATTAAAATGTCATCCTATACCAAACCTCGTCTTGTATAGAATTTTATGAGCATGACCTCTAAAATTTTAAGTGAAGTTGAAATGAATGAGCTTTCAACACATTAACAAGAGGTGTTGCTATGTTGCATGTGTCATCTCAACACTGTCATTAAGGATAGAGCGCTCGAAATGGTGGGTGGCACCTCAAGTTTCCTCACAGGAAGTGTTTACATTAAATGAATGGCAGTTTTCCCTGAGAGGAAGGAGTGGGTGACAGCACACTTCAGTTGAGTTTTGTTTTTGGGGTTTTTGTGTTTGCCCTACCGTATTGCGAGTCCCTCTGCGGAGGAATTAAAACACCTCCTTCTCTGCTGGGCTTTAAACACGCATGTGACAAGCCTCCGCCGTGCCATGAATGGAGCAAGATAATGGGAGACAACGCAGGTGATGACGTGTCAGCCATTTTCCTTTTCTAATGTAACATTTTGGTTAGAATTTTCACAAGGCTGCTACTTAGATTATGTTTGTTAAGAAGGACTGCGATTGGCTGGCAACCAGTTCAGGGTGTACACCGCCTACTGCCCTAAGCCAGCTGAGATGGGCTCCAGCACCTCCCACGACCCTTGTGAGGAATAAGCGGTCAAGAAAATGGATGGATGGATGGATGGATGTTAGGAAGGACATTTGAATGAGCATTAAAATGTTATCTGTTGTGTTGTTGGCTCCACAAGAGTAAAATGGGATTCTCAAATTGAAGGATTTTTCTACTGCATTCATGTGGCTGTTTAGTAGTAGTAGAAATGTTTGGTTTTACTTTTTGTTTCATTTTGGCCTGTTTGAGAAATTGTCACAATTTTCCTAAATAAAATGTTGCCAGGCATCTCTTAAGCGTTTCTGTGGTGATGTTTTGTCATCGCCTTGCAGGTCATTATCGCCATTTTGTTGAAGAGGGAAAAAAACCTTCTTCTGCCTATCCAGTGTGGACTGTTCTTTTCAACCTTTTATGATGTTTTTGTAAGTACTTAAAACAGTCAGTATTGTAGTCTATCTAGTCTAGTATTGTAGTCTATCTAGTAGTGTACGGAATGGCAACATTTCACAATTCTCAATTCTCCTGATTTATAGTGGTGTCTGAAGAACATTGAACAATTTCAATCAAGATAGTATGGAATACCAACATTTACATTTTTGCACGTCCTGTATAGTTGCCATTTATTGTCAAGTGAGAGAAAGGAGTGATGTCATGTCTGCTCTTTGTATGTCCTTGTTTGACCCCGTCCAATTATCTGTGCTCGTGCTTTCCGGTGCTGGACCTTGTGGATCAAATCTAAAAAAGCACTTAGTGCTGTATATTCGTGGACAGCACAGCTGCGGTCAAATCGAGGCAACTGGCTCATCCTGATTTCCGAGCTGATGCAAGCATTGATGCGATTGTTTGGGAATTTGGTTCTTCTCCTTGCTCCATGCTTAGCATCCGGCATACTGAAGACGTTTCCTTTGACATGCAGGCAGTGCACCTGACAGTTAGGTGGCTGAATGCACACTTAACTTTAGGCCCACTGGAGCCATATCTAAGTTTGGCGTAGATATTCTAATGCAATTTTGGTGAATTTGATCAAGGCACTCATATGACAATGTGTATCAATCTCTCTGTCTCATTCCGCAATTTGGGGAAGACATAGGATAGAGCAAGACAGTGTGCAACTGTAAGTCGTTCTACAAACAATGAAGTTGTATCAAAAGACAAAATAAAAATCAGCAAATAGGACAAACTAAAAGCGAAGTTCTTGCTTCACCACAGAAAACATGCTTGTCGGCTCTGAAGAATCTCATTAGGTGACGTTGCTGATATTAGGCTATAAGAAATATTTTATGTAGTATTTTAGTTTATTTAGTTAATTTGCTAAGGAATTAGGGGATCCGGAACCATATGCAAATGATATTAATCTGGAAGTAAATATGCTTTGCAGTGCACCAGAGTATTGCTCTGTGCGAGACAATATCCATTGACAGGAAAACAGACACATTATCCACTACAGAGAACAAATTATGCAGTTCTATTTACTGTAATGTAAAAAAAGTCAAAGTACGCTGCTCCAGTCCAGAAAGCCACTACCCCCCGCCCCACCAGACCCAACCCCACCATTACAAACTGTTCCACAAAAAAACATCAGTCCCCTGTGACAAATAACGCTGGAATGTTTGATTTCTTAATTCCATGCTTTTTACTTATCATATATAGAGATAGACCGATAAGGTTTTTTTGGGTCCGATACCGATACCAATTATTAGTAGTGAAGGATGCCGATAACCGATATTTGGAGCCGATATTCATTTTCACTAAAAAGGGACATCAAAATTTGGAAAAAATACAAACTCGACCTCTTATCTTTTTTTTTTTTTTTTTTTTTTTTTAATTTTAAAGGACATGTTTATTGAGCAACTTTTAGGGTTAGTAAAATATTTTTAAGTTTTTTTTTTTTTTTCAAAAAATCTTAGTCAATACACAAGTTCTGGGATCTCCCAGGCGCAGTAGCATGTTTTCAAAAGTTAAATAAAAACAAACAATTATTTTCTACAAAAAATAAGTCTTCAAAAATTTCAAAATATCCAAAGTATTAAATTTTTACTTATCTTAGTTTTAATTTCAATCAAAAACAGAAGGTGCAGAGAGTTCCCAGGGTCGACAAAAATGAAAATAAAAACTTTTTTTTTTTAATTTACATTTAAATTAGTTCCCTGAAGTTAACACTTAAAAAAAATAAAAAAAAAATAAAAAAGGATCTATTATCGGCCATATGATTCTTCAAAATGGCCGATGCCGATATTTCTCAAAATGCTGAATATCGGCACCGATAATCGGCCCAGCCGATAATCGGTCTATCCCTAATATATATATATATATATATATATATATATATATATATATATATGGAAGCTGTTTCCATCTTAGTAGGAAAGAAAAGATTGGTCAAAGATGAAAGTTCAACAAACATTCACATTTACAGTATGATTCGTGTGGACCGGGCACACTCGGCACAAGATCACCTTTGGGTGCATTACCAGTCAGTAATAATTGGAACTGTCGGCGCGGTTTGGGAGTTTTCTCTGAATGAAAGCACCGCCCTTGCGGGCCCGCTTGTCCTACTCATCAGATCCTTCCGGCCAACGACATTTCTCCAGTCATGGGATGCTATTCCACCTGAAAGTCTTTGCTTTGTGTGCGTTTGCTGTGAGCAACAAGACTGAGAGGACGTCGTAGTGTGTGCACTAACCACTGCCGACACCACATAAGCCACAAACATTCCCCACACACTCATTACATGCCTACTGCAGACGGCTAATGTGTCACTTTTTAGGAAGAACAAGTAGGCGTATTGACGGTAAATCAACCGCCAAAGTGACCCCGACACCTATGCTGCGCTGCAGCGCTTTAGATTACACCACTTTTATCACAGCTCAGTTGTTGAAAGTGTTTAATTGTTTTCAGTTTGGTTGTTTAAAGTCAGGCAACACGCTGGTGTAGTAGCATGTTTGTATCAGAGTTCTGTAGGGCTTTATGCTTCAAGGGTTCACAGAAAGCCTGGAACCAAGAGTCAAACCATGGACCACAGAACTGTGGGGAAGACGTGTCAACCACTCCCCATTACCTTTCGCCATCAGGAAAAAACAGTAATTATCTCGGTTTCCAAATGCTATTGTGATGAAACAGGTGCTAGTGAGTTACCGTACTGTTCCACATCCAGCCTTTAGGTGGCACAGTCATATGGACCAGCTCAGTGGAAAAGTGGCCGAGTGTCCGCCCTGAGACTGGGAAGTCGTGGATTCAATCCCTGGCTGCGTCATACCAAAGACTCAGCATTATGGGTTGGAATTGTGGGGTTCGATCACCAAATGATCCCCGAATGCAAGCCCCTGCTTCTGCTTAGCACCCCCTCAAGGGATGGGTCAAATGCAGAGAACAAATTTCACCACACTTAAATGATCGTGACAATAAGTGGTACATTAACATTTTAACCTTTATTTCTCACTAGGGGTGGGCGATCTTGCTAAATTAGAATATCACGATTTTTTAATTAAAAATTCATGATTTCGATTTTGTCACGATTTTTTATTAATTAGAAATACAAATTAAATTCCACATGAAATAAGAGACATATTGAATAAATGCAGTTATTTGTGAAAATGATCATGTAATAAACACCTTCATCCATCCATCCATCTTCTAGACCGCTTATTCCTCACAAGGGTGCTGGTGCCTATCTCAGCTGGCTCTGGGCAGTAGGCGGGAGGGTTGCCAGGCAATCGCAGTAATAAACACCTTTTGTAAATAAAAATATAAAATATAAAAGCCGCAAAACACCTGAGAAAAGCATTAACAAAAGTCACATTTCTGTTTTTCAAGTACTGTAGTCTAATCAAAATAGCGAATCTCTTGCATACAATTTGGCTGCTAGTCATGAAAAAATCATAGAAAGTATATAAGTCATATAAGTCATAGAAAAAAAGAAGCACGTAAACAAAGTTGAAAAAACTGCTGCTAGTAGGTAAGTAAAAAGCAACTTTTTTATAAGATCACAATTTTGTAGCAACCACTGTGGGTGGCAGGTTATGTAGTTTCCCGTGGTCTAGATGGCCCGTGAATGCAACACACAGTTTTTCTTGTGTGCTAATGTTAGCGTGTTGTTTTCTTGCTTGGTTAGCATGATCATTTCACAAACGCTACAATATGACTTACGGCTGGCCCAGAGGTCGCTTGTTGTTGGAAAAAAAAAATCACTTTTTTTTTGCGCCACTATTTCTCTGCCATCAGCGTACATGAAGGAATGGCAGTGTTGGGGGTAAAAACAACTTACGACTTTGGCAGCTCATACGCGGATCCATGTCATACGGCGTGATTTTGGTGAACGCTTCTGTGATGCTCTGCTGTTTTGGAGGCTCATGCATGCATTTAGCTGTTGTCTGCTTTGGAGTTTTTGGCTTCACCATTTGGCTCTCATTGTGTGCGATGCCCTTTCAGGTGGCTGAACACGTTCGTAGTGTTGCCGTAACTTGCCTTCACGCGATCCTTGCACACTTTGCATATGATTTACGCCTAGTCTTTGTCATCTGGCGTGAAGCCAAAACAGTTCCATATTACGGATGATGTAGTGATGGGAACATAATTCACCCACGGAACGTTGGGACGAAGGGTGAGTTCCGGGTGGGAAGAGTTGGTTAGGATGAAAGGAGAAAATGTTGGTTGGCCTGTTAGCCTCCAGCAGAGTAGAGAGTTTCTGTTAAACACTGAGAAGCTGATGTCAAGAAAACGCCAGTCTTTGGCTCCGGGCTTCAACACTCTGCCTCCGACTCCCGTCACTACTCGCTACATTGGTGACCCCGACATCCGCCTCGTTGACGTTTCCGAGGCTGATAATTTGATCGAATTGAGCGACATGGCGAACTCCGCTGGTCTCAAGTTACCGGAGTTTTGGGAGTCGGCCGCGGCGACGTGGTTTGTACAAGCTGAAGCTCATTTTGCCATCCGGGGAATTACAGATGATGCCACGCGCTACTACCATGTCGTGTCCGCGCTCGGGAGCTCCACGGCGGCTAGAGCCGTGAGTTTTATCACCTCTCCCCCGGCACGGGATAGGTACGCGGGGCTCAAAGCGTACCTCCTTAAGACCTTCGAGCTTTCACGGCCGGAACGGGCTCGCCGCCTTTTCGCCATCCAGGGCCTGGGGGACAGTAAGCCGTCCGAGCTAATGGAAAAAATGCTGAACCTGCTTGGCGCGGAGGAGCCAAACTTTTTGTTTATTGAACTGTTTCTGCGCCACATGCCTCCTCATGTCCAGACAGCGCTAGCTAACACTACCATCTCCGAGCCATGTCCTCTGGCGGAGGAAGCTGACCGTTTTTTCCTGGCCACCCAGTGTTACAACCACGAGGTCTTGGCCTCTACGCGCGCCTTCCCAGTCCCGGCGGCCGCAACTGCACCTCATAAGGCACGCGCTGCCGTGGATGGCCGATCAGCCCCTGGCTTATGCTATTTTCACGCACGTTTTGGAACCAAGGCGAAGAAGTGCCGCACCCCTTGGTCCTTTGTTGCGTGGGCAAACGGCAACGCCTCCACTCAGTTGCAGCTGTGAGTGTGGGCGCAACGTGCCGGCTGCTGTTTATCATGGACACCCTCTCCAGACTCAACCTCCTTTGAATTCCATTTTGTCTAACGATTTAATATCGTCATATTACCCAACCCTATATCAAACTCGATCTATTTCCATGAAGCCGATTAAAATGAAACTGAATGAAAGAAATGAAAATGCTCCATATATACATATCTAAATCGGATTAAAAAGCTGAATGCAAATCGAATTTTGTTTGGATTGAAAAGGGTTCTACTGTATTCCTTTCGCCAATCCTAACAAATAACGTCACGTAAACAGTTGAATCAGAATATAGCCATTAGCCAAGCTGTGCCCGGTCCACACATATGGCTTCGGACACATATATGGATGGCCTACCAGAGCTTATCTGTAAAGGGAGAACTTGTTTTAAACTACTTTTAGCTTGTTTTTAAGCTGTTGTTTCAAGCTGTTACTTTAATCAAAATGTTAAAACATTTGAAACTACTGTGCTCAATAGTTCTCTATCTTGCTAAATCACGTTATGCTTAGTTCACATCAAGCTCTGCGTGACACGTGGCTATTCTGATTAATGTATTGGCGCAATTAAAAGGCATATCGGAATTGACCAGTTGATTGACTAGAGATTGTCAGTCAGATTGACAAAAAAGTCTGCATGTAACCCGGCTCCTCCCAACAAAACACATGAAAAAGTCCCAAAGAGTAAAGACCCATGTCTGAAACTTGACAGGAACCTGGCCATTTTGATTTGAAGCAGCCAGGTTTGCTGTAAAAGTACTAAATGTAAAATTAAAATTATAGTTACACATCATGAATTTAAAACAACCACATACCTCTGCTTTAGAAAAACTGTTAATGTTGTTGCTAACAAACAATTCAAAATGTCTTTGACTGCCTAATGTATAGTATTGGTGTCGGGATGTTATAACTCATTAAGCAACGGGTCTTTGAATACAAAAGGTGGAGTAACAGCACAGACAAATAATACTTTGTGTAACTCACAGACATTATGCTCAAATGTGTATTATTTATCCTCAAAGAACAAATAAACTTACTTCTGCGGCTTACAAAGGAGTTGTTCTGTATGTTACACCAAGTAGAGTTCATGCAGTAAGCCTGTTATTGTGAAGGACATGATACGCAGTGGGTCCAAATGTCCTTTAAGCGTTCATGGGGTGATGCGATTATCTCCCCCTTGCAGTTTGCGTCAAACCAATTAAGTCAATATCTTACATCGTTTCAGTCTTTTAGTGAGGAATTCCTTCTTCCATGGCAGCTCCCGGGGGAAAACAAAGAGGGAATTCACCTCTTTTAATGACTGTAACTTTTGGAACATGTCCAATTGATTCAATTATCTCTGGCTGCTGGCTCTTCACATTAACTTCATTTTTCTTCTTATTTTTGTCGTGTTTCAAGCAACTGACCTCGGACTCCCCGACTAACCTCCCTGTCTTCTCTTCTCTGCAGCAGGGTGTTGAAGATGGCAGTGTGGATCCAGGCCCAGCAGCTCCAGGGAGATGCTCTCCACCAGATGCAGTCTCTCTATGGTCAACACTTTCCCATCGAAGTGCGACATTATCTGTCACAGTGGCTCGAGGGCCAACTCTGGTGAGTCTCCAGAACTGTTCTAGGACAATTTACACGTATTCTTCTAGGTTGCCCCTCTTTGACCTATCAGCCCTGAATTAATCACGCACGAACTCAACTCTGGTTGAGTTGACTTGAATAGATTTAGATTGCAGATCCAAGGGGCCTATTCCGATTTAATGCCTGTATCTGATTTTTTTTTTTTTTTTGGGTCCATATCCATGTACATTTTGAGTAGTGTTTATAAATGCTTGAAGGTGATTGCTGAAAAAATTGAAAGAGCGAGAATAATCCGACACTTTACTGAATTGTGGGGCGAGAGAGGGCTCTATTTTCATAACCTTGCAGTAGCCAAATTGATCATTGTGATTCACGCAAGGGATTTCTCCACAGTATTAATATGGGACTGTTCCACGGTGATTTGCTCGGGAAACGAGGGACACTGACATGCTGTACAATACTTTGAGCTGATTGGATGATGCAGCAACGTTCATGTTCTATCTAACTTTTTTTTTTTTTTTGATCTATCATGGAAATGGATGAAAACGTCGTTATCGTCGTAGGTATAAAAAAAACAAAAAAAACACCACGAACATCTTTACCAGCTAAAAAATGCAAGCCTGTCGTAACCCTCCTCCTTTATCCAGGCTTGGGACTGGAAAGGTGTGCATAGATACACCCAGCCGGAATATTAATGGAGGCAATGTGTGTGAAGTGTCTTGCCCAACGACGGGAATTGAACAGACAACCTTCCGGTTACTGGACGACCGGCTCTACCACTGAGTCACGGCTGCCGCATATCCCGCTCCCAAACGCAATATTGCTTTGTGATTGGTCCAAACCACCAGTGGTTCACATCGGTGAAAATCCGCGGGCTCGGTGCAAGATGGATTCTCGTGTGTTTGTGAACTCACAAATACTGTGAGGATTCACCTTGCAGAGCAAGGTTACTATTTTCATTCGAGTCTAGCGCAGACTGTAGTCTAAATGTGCGCATGGTTGGAGTTTTCTTTCTTTTGGTATTTTTCTAGACTTTGCACCGGTAGAACTGGGCCCTAATGGCCGTTTACGCCATTTGCGTCTTTGTAGCATGGAACAAAGTGTTTTCCCGGGCCCGGCCAATGGGATTGAGCTCCCTCATTTGCAGGAGAAGGAGTGCGTAGAGCGCAGTCAACCCGAGTACACCCGGCATGATGTTGCGGAAACAGACTCGCTGGGTTCCATGCATGACATTGGCAGATAAACTTCAAGCTGCGGATGATAACGTGGGCAAATTAAAGTCTTGTACCCACGACGTTGTGTTAAAAATATATATATGTTAAAAATACATAAAAAAAAAAAAAAACTCAAATAAAAAAAATAATAATGTGCAAAAAGTTAAATTGCTCTCGAGTTCAGAGTTTGAGTTAAAAAACTTTTTTTCTTCCTTTATAGGCACAGCCCTCATTTTGCACATTGTTTCTCAATCTTTCCAAGTTCATAAAAGGGCTGTTACCAAAGTCTGCCCAGAAAAAGTATTTTCCAAGTTTGAGAATTTGTGGTTGTGTGTGTGCAGAAAACAGCAGCAATGTTTTCTGACTTGCCGTAAAAGACAACAAATCTCTTGACCATAAGGTCACATTGAAAATGCATCCCCTGCAGCCAGTTTCACTTGGCAGCAGTAAATTTGTTGTCTATCATGAGTAAATGCACAAATAAAGTCTTTGCAAATTCATCGCTGAAAAGGAAGTCCGCCATTTTAGTTTCAAGTGGCTATTTTAGGGTAATTTTGGCCACTTCCATGGGTCCTTCAAAGAAGATCTTTTCTTGAGAATTTTCCAGATTGTGACCAAATTTGAACCACGTTTATCAACAGAAGAGTGATGATAAGCGTATTTGTCTTGGCGACATAAAAGTTCACAGGTATGTTGTCTACCATGAGTAGACACAAGTCTCATGTTGGGATTTTGAAAATACATACATTTTACATTTGTCTTCATTTTTAGGGAAACTTACTCAAAAGTATAGCCAATTTTATAATAATACTATATATATTTAGGCAGCATGAAATTTGGTAAGGGCGGCACGGTAGTCGAGTGGCTAGCACGTCCGCTTCCCAGTTCTGAGGTCTCCGGTTCGAGTCCAGGCTCGGACCTTCCTGGGTGGAGTTTGCATGTTCTCCCCGTGCCCGCGTGGGTCTTCTCCGGGTACTCCGGTCTCCTCCCACATTCCAAAGACATGCATGGCAGGTTAATCGGGCGCTCCGAATTGTCCCTAGGTGTGCGTGTGCGTGTGAGTGTGGATGGTTGTTCGTCTCTGTGTGCCCTGCGGTTGGTTGGCAACCAGTCCAGGGTGTCCCCCCGCCTACTGCCCAGAGCCAGCTGAGATAGGCGCCAGCAGCCCCCGCGACCCTTGTGAGGAATAAGCGGTCAAGAAAATGGATGGATGGATGGATGAAATTTGGTTAGCAGGTCAATCATAAGACTCCCTAAAAAGTCTCAAGATGTCATGCCTGAAAAGACAAAAGAAGTCTGTCATTTTGGTTTCAAGTGGGCCGTTATCAGTTCATTTGCAGCAACAAAATTTGAATCACATATACTTACATTTTTGGTTAAAGGCTGTAATCGATATTGGGGGCTTGTTTATTTATTGTTTTAAAGAATATCCCCTTGAGATACATCATCTCATTTTCGAGGGGGTCCTTCCAACACCTACACATAACAGTAATATACAAATAAGGTAAATATTGGTCTACAACATAAGACAACAACAACCAAACAAATTTACACTCCTTTACTCACACTTACTGCCCCACTAAACCGATCCTCCCAGCAATCAAATATCTTCCACCAAACATTTGTACATAATAATACATGCTATATACATGTACAGTATATCGTTTCACAGATTCAGGTACAAGAAGAACTGTAACCACATTATGACATCAATAAATAGGGAGTATGTCCAAGTCAAATACAGTTTAAATCAAAAACAAGAACAGGATGTTTGACAATGGATAAACAGAGAATTTAGATGTGGATTTAGTCATATTGACTAGCAATAGAATATTTCCATTGTTGAGCCACTGCGTAGCTACAAGCAGCTCAAAAGAAAGTGCTGAGGTAAACATTAAAAAGTAAAAAAAAATAAGTAAGTAAATAATACATTGACTGCAAACAAAATATGAAATTTGTTGCAGCAAAAAAGTTAAACTCTGGTTACTTATTGACCGATGTCAATAAAGCTGCAATACCTTCAGCCTTCATTGGCCATCCGAAGCCTCTGTCTGGCACACATGCCAACTTCGCGTGTCCATGAAAGGGTGTGAGGTCTCCGTTCAGCTAGCACCTTGCGTCTACCGTTTTAACCAATTGGAACATGCCTGTTTGCCTCGGTCAGGGACAACATCGACTTGGAGAACCCGCAAGAGGAGTTCAAAGCCAAGCGCTTGCTGGATGGGCTGATCCAGGAGCTGCAGAACAAGGCGGAACACCAGGTTGGCGAGGATGGCTTTCTGCTCAAAATCAAACTGGGACACTATGCCAGCCAACTCAAGGTAAGTCGTGAAGATGTTGGCGCTGCATAAAATTCTAGCTTGCTAAAGGGCGCTCGTTAATCCATGAAAATGACAACCCAGCCACCCAGAAAAATACCCAACTCACTGTTTTCTTTAGGCAGCCACATTTGATATTATAATTATTTTATTGAAACAGTTTCTCTCATAGAACAAGCTGTCCCTTTGTTGATGTTTTTTGGAAAGTGTGCACACAGGAGCACCAAATGTTTCAGAACAGTTTGTATCCACTGCAAGGAAAAACAAGAGGACAGTCCAAGTGCAGCCCTTGGTAGTTAGCCAGCGCTGCTATTTATGATCCCTGCTCTCAAAATCCATTCTTCTCTTGCCTTCTGCTCGCCTCCCGGAAACCAGGCTGTGAAACTGGGCGAAGGGGGATTGGCTTTGCTAAAATGGATTCCCGGATATCTGGCGCCATTAATTAATTTTGCTTTGGGGACTTTTTTTTTGGCATTGAAGATACGGTTGCATCTCCAAAATCCAAATATTCACACTTTTGTAAAAGTGAAAGCACATCGTGGAGGTAACAATTTCACAGGTGGGTCATGGAAATCCAATTGTAATCGTGTGGTATGCTAATGATCACTAAAACGAAGCACGCCGCTCTTTCGAGACGGACGTCATTAGGCTACTTTAATGGGCTCGCCGCCAGGCCGGCGAGAAGCTCCTTTATGCGTCTAAATTGGCGAGTGCGGAGCGCGGCGGCCACTCGCCTTGTCAGTGGCTAACGAGATGTTAACCACAGCACATGTTCTCCTTGTCTTTCAGAGCACGTATGACCGATGTCCTCTGGAGCTCGTGCGCTGCATCAAGCACATCCTCTACACTGAGCAGCGGCTCGTGCGGGAGGCCACCAATGTGAGTGGGTGCGCGCTGCCAAACTGCACACACATCCTGTCCGTCACGCTGAAACCACACACACACTCATTTAGCTTCAAATGTACTCAGAAGTCTGTGGAAACATTCTGTCTGCCATAAAAAAATAATAATAATTAAAAACGATGCAGTCAGCAAACGGCTAAAATGACCAAGGAGTTGATTAGGGGAAAGAAGTTTAAAGTTTTATCCTATCATATGAAACATAAATTCTACCTGCTGAAGACACCTGCATGTACAGGTTTGACTTCATTCAGGGCTTTATCAACAGTTCCTTGGAGGTTGTATTTGTTGTTAGCATTCGAGGAATGTAGTTTGCTTGACCCAAACCAAATCAGACGTGTTAGCACAGCAATGGCACAAGAGATTATTTTTGAACCAACCAAATGAAACAGGGTAAACATTTATTTCACAGCGATCATTTCTGCAGTGACCCGCCACAACGCTGTCGCAAGGCATGGAAATCAAGTTTGACATTGCCATGTTTTATTGCAAGCCACGAGTTACGAAAGGCACCGAGCCAGCAGTGCGTGAACGTCTGACTCTCGGTAACTCCTGGCGTGAATCGATTTCCACTCACAATGTGCCTCCTCTATTAGCAAATGTGGACTGATGAGGATTTAACCCTGTTTAGTTATTATCTGATGGACCACAATTATGCAGTGCTGTTTATCTTAGACTTGCAATTATGGATTTTCCAATCACTAGTTCATTCGAGTGTCAGCGCATCCTGTTTGTCTGGGTTTCTTTCTCACTTTCTCCAATTAGCTCTGCTGTTTACGCAAACGTCACTCTTCCAAACTGTCTTTCTGTCCCACCGGCCCCATCCATTCAACTCAACAGTCCAGCTCTCCGGTGGGCGGAATGCTGGACAGCATGTCTCAGAAATACCAGCAGATCAACCAGGCCTTCGAGGAGCTTCGCCTGCTCACCCAGGACACGGAGAACGACCTGCGCAAGCTCCAGCACAACCAAGAGTACTTCATCATCCAGTACCAGGAGAGCCTGCGCATCCAGGGTGAGACAAGAGCGCCCTGTCCTTTTTTTTTTTTTTTTTTTTTTTTTTTTTTTTTTTTTTTTTTTTTTTTTTTTTTTTTTTTTTTGCCCTATGTGTATATTTACAAAGTGTATAGTGCAAGCTAGTGAAGTGAGTAAGAGGAGCGACCAGCGGGGCCTCACCCAACCCGGCGGGTGTAGGTGGCACGCCCGCCCCCCAGCACCCCCACCCCCCGCCGCCCCCCACCTCATCCACCCGGCACCACAATGGGCGGACAGCCAGCGCAGCAGGGCTACCGGACAGCCCACCAGCCACCGGGGCCCGCCCGGGGCACCAGGAGTTATACCGGAGCGGGGCAGGCCCCAAACCCTCGCCCGGCCCCCGGAGCCCGACGCCCGGGCCGGGGAGGGAGCCCCAGGCCCAGGGAGAGGGAGGGGGAGGGGCCGCAGGGCAGACAGGGAAGGGGGGGGGGGGGCGGGGGAAGCGGGGAGAAGACGACAAGAAGGCGAAAGGGCGGCTGCAGGGCAGGAGGCGGGGGGGGAGAGGAGGAGGGAGGGCGACAAGGGAAAAGGGACCGGGAGGCAGAGGAGGATGGGCGGGAGGAGGCGAGGAGGGAGAGGCGACGGGGGGGAGGAAGGGGGAGGGGAGAGGGAACCACGGGCGCCCTGTCCTATCATGTCCAAACTTACAAAGTCAAACATGGTTTTCGATCCCACCACAAAAGGCTCAATAATTACAGCACTCTTTTACACCCTGTTTTTAAGTGTCCTAGAATTTAGCCGCCTGTATTGAAGGAGCGGGTCTGTCTCATTAAAATGGTTGGCAGCAAATCCTGCCTGCTCCATTGCAGAACTAATGTAGATTACTGCTTACAGCAGTATTGTGATATTGTGATATTAAAACTGCCCCAATATCATCATCGACATGTCACGATATTAAAAACAGCATATCTGTTAAAAAAGGTTGATTTCCATTTGTGCAGTTCTAGCACCCTCTGGTGGCCAGTTTCTTAGTGCAGTTTGATTTTCACAAGGCATGTTTTGTCCCCTCTATGTTTAAATCCGTGCTAATTGTCAGATGTAGGCACACGTAATATGCTTGTGGAGTCAATGTGGAGGAACTCAATGTGCGCTTGCATTAGCAAGTGCCTCAATATAAAGTGTTATTATTCGTGATTGTAGGTTGTTTATATGGATTGTTATGTATAAAAAAAAAGCACAATATTGTGTTTTTTTCATATGAGCTCATTTTATTACAATATTGTGACTTTCTTTTTTTTTTTTATTGCCAACCTTTGCACTATATTGTGGTAATAATCGTATGGTGAGATTCATATTGTGATATTGTATCGTGACGTTTGTATATCGTTACATCCCTACTGACGATACCAGGTGGAGCTACCCGGTAGATTGTTGACCAATGCAAGCAGCTTTTAATTGAAAGTGGAGGCCTGAATACATAGAACTGGAGATACCACTAGAAGGCCATTTCTGCAAGATTGAATTGCCTGGAATTGCACGTGAGCCTCGGCCTTGATCAAATGCATCAACAAGCACCGCAATCTTCCTAGTGCATCTTCTTATGACAATGAAAAAGCAAACTGCCTCTGAAAAATTTCTTAGAAATCAATTAACTTTCTGTCTTTCGAATTCATGCCCAATCACCCCCACCCCCTTTCTAGCTCAGCTGTCCAGCCTGGCCACACTGCCCCCTGCTGACCGTCAGTTACGAGAACCCACCTTGCTCAGCAAGAGAGCCACAGTGGAGGCATGGCTGACAAGGGAGGCCAACACACTACAGAAGTACAGACTGGTATCCACTTGACTCTTCTTCTTTCTTACGTCTGCTGCATGAGCACCTCACAAACGGAAACGGTGACGCTGTTGTTGTCATGTAGGACCTGGCAGAGAAGCACCAAAAAACACTGCAGCTGCTGAGGAAGCAACAGACCGTCATCCTGGACGACGAGCTCATCCAGTGGAAGAGACGGCAACAGCTGGCTGGCAACGGGGGCCCGGCGGAGGGGGGCATGGACATCCTACAGTCCTGGTGAGCTTCCATTCTGCCTTCCCACTAGGATCACTGCTCCGCCCGAGGGCCACGTGGACTGCCAGAAGTTTGACGCCTAATGAGCGTGAGAGTGACATTTTAGTTATTTATTTATTTAGTCGGGACAGTGCATGTTAATGAGAAGGGTGAGACGTAGACGTAACCAACAAGTCGAAATGAAACAAGGCAGGGATAGAATAATTGCAGTCACATTTCAATGAACGCACCAACATAAAACAAATTCAGCTCACTGAACAGGAAATGATTTTAATTCAATGGTTGCGCAAAAACTTTGCGCTCTGATGTGGAGGAATTGAGGCGATATTCATTGACGACAATGTGCGCATGTCTCTTGATCGCTGAATGCGAGCGGCCGTTTCTCATGCACCATTAATAAATTGTTAACACCACGGGGCCACAGACGGGTGTTTCAGCGACATGTCTGTATCGGAGCGTTCGCACATAACGTGCACACTCGATGATGTCACACTTGTCCCTCACACGCAAACTGGGGGTTCACGCAGATAATGGTGAACTGCTGTAACAACCTTCTGATTGGCCAGCCAGTTGGCAGCCAACGAGCATGAGAATCTAACGAGACAGTATAGATTTTTTACTTGGTGCTCCTTCTATCCCATCACAAGCTGATCAAAAGATCTGAATCAAAGTCCTATGTTCACAAAAAGTTTGTTAAAACTAAGGCTAAGAGTCAATGAGAATGGGAATAAAAACGAATAACAACACGGTTATCCACATGGCTAAACATGATCAAAAACACTCACTGGACACAAAGACTTTATTTTTATCCCATATGAGTGTGGGTGTGTGTGCGTGTGTGTGTGTGTGGGGGTGCGGGGGTGTTTTTATTAGGTGCGAGAAGCTGGCTGAAACCATTTGGCAGAACCGGCAACAGATCCGGAGAGCAGAGCACCTCAGACAACAGCTGCCCATCCCGGGTCCCATTGAAGACCTCCTCAATGAACTCAACAGCACTATAACAGACATCATCTCAGCCTTGGTCACAAGGTAGCTAAAAAAAAAAAAATGCAATAATTGACCTTGCCCGTCCCCCCATATTAATAATTTCAACCATAAATATACCACAAACTACAGTCCCAAAAGGCTTAAATATCAATTCCAACTCATCTTACAACAGTACCCTAAAAAATAAATGGGAGATGATTTATAGCTGCTCAGCAAAAGCTACTGCTCTCTCATGAGACTCAAATGGATTCACAAATAAGTATTTATATTGCTGTCACCAAACTGTGAACAGTTGCAAGAGAACCCACAGCTTACAAAAATATAAAATAAGACAGAAGGACTCCGTATTCTTTTGTGTCCAAAGGATTCTGGAGTTTTGGTTTGACAAGCCTCTATAGTGAATAGCTGGGCTCATAAAAATATCAAAATCATGCCAGGCATGTAAAGAATGGCTCGTTACAGACTCTTTGATAGATGCATATCAAGCTTAATGATTTAAGTGGTTAACAAAATGCAGTATGTTCTATTACCGTAATTAGATGGCGAACCCATTCAGTTGCCTTGGTGACGCAATCCACATTAACTAATCAAACTTTAACTACAAAATGAAAAAGCGCATTAAGGTTCAACCCCACTTCTGTGATCCCCCCTGCCAACCCCCCCCCCCCCCCAACATCAGCACTTTCATCATCGAGAAACAGCCCCCGCAAGTGCTCAAAACCCAAACCAAGTTCGCCGCCACCGTGCGCCTGCTGGTCGGCGGCAAGCTGAACGTGCACATGAACCCACCGCAGGTCAAGGCAACCATCATCAGCGAGCAGCAGGCCAAGGCGCTTCTGAAGAACGAGAGCACCAGGAAGTAAGTTTGGTGACATTATTAACATTTTTTGAATGTTTCCTGATGCTTCTTACGTCTAGGTTGGGACTGCAGCGGTACCTTGACTTTGAGATGGATTCTATCAAGCTATAAAACCCCACATTTCTTAGGCATGGATGACATTTAGGTACATTGAAGACTCAAAATTGTCCATTATCAATGTGAATGGCCATTTGTCAGACGTATTTTATTCTAATTTAATGCAGTTAAAGTAGCCTTAGAAAAGTCCTTAAACATGCAGTTTGCCTATTACTTTGTGAACATGCCACAGTTCTTTGGGTGAAAATTAAAGAGAAGAGAGAGAAACTTTTAAATGACTTTCCCAGCACTTGTTACAATTGGTCTGCACTGGATTACACTTGATTCCTAACGTACCTCACCACACAGACATGGCTGGAACTCCAACAATGTGTCAGAAGAGTCCATGCAGAATCCACTTTTAGCACCGTCCGTCCGCTTTGTTCCACATTCCAAACGCAGCAGGAGTGCGTCAGCAGTTAAAATGGTGAACAATAACACCATTATCTTGTCTTTCATTCCCCCGAAGGGAGACTGTTTTGTCTGCTCACACAGTAAATGGAAAAATACTAGTTAGAATTTTATGCAAAAAAAAATTGTGTGTGGAAAAGCACATCTAATGGAAGGCTTCTCGATGTTATTTACTTTCTGTTGCATTTTTAGTGACAGCAGCGGAGAAATTCTCAACAACAACTGCGTAATGGAGTATCATCAGACCACGGGCACACTCAGCGCTCACTTCAGAAACATGGTGAGGGCGTGTAAATGGACTAACGTCACACTTGGATAAAAGCTACTCAGTCACCGAATTTCCTCAAATAGCGACCAGGGGCCTTATTTGTCGAAGTGGATGAAAAGTACAGGGAGGAGAAAAAGGGATACTTGTCTCCATATACTTTTGCCGGTCATATCGTGAGCATGTTAAATGTAAATGTACAAATTGCAGTAGTGACGAGAAAAAGAGGTTGACTGATAGTGCCAATCTAAACTGTTTTCTTGCTGTTTTACGTGTATGCAACAAGCAGTAATGTCAGCCTTGCTTTACAGTATGGTTTGTTGTTGCGTTTGTCTCATGCATGCAGTCCTTGAAGAGGATTAAACGGTCGGACAGGAGAGGAGCCGAGTCGGTCACGGAGGAGAAATTCACCATCCTCTTTGAATCCCAGTTCAGCGTCGGAAGCAATGAGCTCGTCTTCCAAGTCAAGGTGAGTAAACACAAACGGACCGACACTTGAAATCAAAGGTGAATCAGAGGTACAGAGTTAATAAATCTAAATTGGTATTTTATTTTTGAAAAAGGTCAATTTACTTTTTTCTTTTTCACTTCAGTACATTTTCAAGTTCCGTACTTTTGTACTTTTACTTAAGTAAAGGGGCACGATGCAAGATTCGGCGTTTTTGCACATTTGCGACCCCTCTGGCGAAACGTGGAATGGACCCCAGCGACGTGCACACGGCCAGGAGCGTGCGCGACTTTTTGGGCACGAGCAAACCTCCAAGTTAATCGAACAAACGGTAACACGAAGCACAACGCCTTTTTCATAGGCTTAATAATGTCTACGGAGGTAAGAAACGTATTAATTAGTTACTTTGTATGTGAAAGTCATTTTGAGTGCCAAAAGCTTATGTAATTACAACCTTCCAAACGTAAATAGTGCATGCCGTGAATCCGATGACATTGAGGATAGCAGTGTGTTGCTAATATGCCCAAGTGCCAAGACATTAGTTAGCGACCGTGTGGTAGTTTTATTCTGCACTGCTAATCATAAATAGACCCTATCGTATTTTCGCTACGAAGTCTTACCTTTTTCGCAAAAAGTCAGCAAGCTGTGGGTCCCGTTTCATCCCCAGGATAGCTCTTAGCTCTCTCCACCTGACAAACGCTGCTCCTATATTTATCCGTGTCCTCCCGTGATGCTGGTCTGAAAGATTTTTACTTCTCTTTGTCTTCCGTGGAGTGGACGTATCGGGTGCAGGTCTCTTTAAATCCAGTTCGAATTAGCTGTCCTGTCCGTGAAGTTGCGTGAACAATCGCGAGAGCTAACAGGGACAATAGCGTGTACGCGCATGACGTCATGCTCAGAGCAAAAGCTAAAGTTTACGGCCCGAACGCTCCAACATTTTTTCCTTTTACAGAAAAATAGGGGCAACAGTCATTGTGCCACAGTCGTGCCTCCTGTCCATTATACAATTATTAAAACATGTGCGGGTGAAAAAGATGGTTATTTTAACACTCAAATTTGAGTCTAATCTTGCATCGTGCACCTTTTAAGTAAAGGAGTGACTTCAGTACTTCTACTGTTATAAGAGTATTTTTTTGCACAAGTAACGTAACTTTTATTAAACACAAGTACTTGTTTGAAATAGAGTAGCATCTTTTACTATACATTGGTGCTTCGATGTATGAGTTTAATTTGTTCAGTGATCACGCTCATAACTTGAAACACTTCAGTTCACTTCAGGTTTATGATTAGCGCGACATTGATGCTAATTTTTTGAGCCCATTTATAGCATTTTTCATTGTGTGTTTAAGCATTAAGCTAGCAAAATTTTACAAGTTATGTGGGTTTGGTAATTACACAATGTTTCATTATGTTTTTGTATTTAAACCTTGAACTGTGAATTGCAATCAACAACTTGAAGAACAACTCCTTAGCCTCCCTGGTAAGGTCTATTCAGGGATGCTGGAGAGGAGGGTGAGGAGCCCCTGATACGGGCTGTTTGGTCCCTGTCCCACCGATGTCAGTTTGGTCCACATTGCCGGAATTAAATATTCTTGCTTTGCAGTAAATCCATTTTGAAGAAAAAGATAGATGTTGCTTGTGTTGTTGGTGATGTCTCCACAGACGTTGTCGCTGCCTGTTGTGGTAATCGTCCACGGGAGCCAAGACAATAACGCCACGGCGACGGTGCTGTGGGACAACGCTTTTGCGGAGCCCGTGAGTACACGTTTTGTTATTTGTTGTTAACCAGATCCGATTTGTGTTTGCATGCAATTCAGAAATTCTTTGTCGATACAAGTCACATCCGTATGACATCAGAATCATCTGACCTTTTAAAAAAAAAAAAAAAAAAAAAAAAAAAAAAAAAAAGCCTTTCTGTGACATTCTTAATTCCAATTCAATTTAAATTGTTCGGGCTTTAAATTAGGGTTCATAGTTCAATGTAGGGTATGGTTTCCCAGTCACAATTTCAATTTTTTACTTTAATTTAGGGTGAGGTTAGGTTTTGATTTAGGTTTAAGGTTTCAAGTTAACGTTTTAATTGAGGGTTAGGGTTTAAATTTGGGGCTAGGCTTTTAGGTTAGGGTTTTAAATTGGGAATTCAATTTAGGTTTAAGGATTCAAGTTAGGGATTTAATTGAAAGTTGGGGTTTCAAATTGGGGTTATGGTTTTGAGGTGGATTAAGGCTTCAGGTTTTGAAATTTAGGCTTCTTAGTCTAAGGTTACGATTTATTTCAGGCTTCAATATGGGGTTAGGAATATTTATTTGGGTTAAAGGTTCCAAGGTAAGTCAGAGTTTCACATTAAGGATTTCAGTATAGGCTCAAATTTTCTAGTCAAGGTGTAGATCTTGATCTTTTAATTGAGTATTTTGATCATTTTGGATTCATGGGTTTTTACGATCACACTTTATTCATAGTGTGGCTGGTCGTGCAACTTATACTCAGGTGCGACTTGTATATAATAATTGTGTGACATGCAGTGTATTAATATTGGAGCTTGGACTGGTGCCCAAAATGAAACTTCACTCTGACGTCCTTCTACCACTCTGAGAGTTTGTGTGCGTTCGGAGAGGCAGACTCAGCAGCTCATGCTTGAACTGCTTCCATCTATACTGCCTGATACACTGGGCTCCGCTGGTTCTTTTTTTGGGGCCACCTTGAATTACCGTACGTCACATTTGAACAACACTCCGAGTTTCTCAGCAATAGGAGTGAAGCAGTGCTCGCTCGGAGTGTATTTCCGAGAGTCTCTGTTTTTATAAAATTTCTCTACAAATGTGGCTGATTTTTTTTTTTCTTCGTCACGATTCTTTTTTTTATTATTTATTTATTTTTATTTATTTATTCATTTATTTATTTATTTATTTATTTTTTGACTGGTGTGACTTATCCTCCGATGTGAATTATACTCTGAAAAATATGGTAGTTTTTGAAGTTTTCTTTTTAGTGAAAACCTGACCAATTAAATCGTACTGTGCAGGGCTTGAAATGCTCTGATAGATGAAAGTATGAAAACTTTCTGCTATAAATCCATCTTTAAAGGTTGCTCATAACCTGTATAACACTCAGCAGTCGTCAGGCACAACAGGTGGTGAGATATACGCAGAAATAGCAGCAGCAGCCGCATGGACACCCTGCGGACGATTTTCTGCTCTGCCTCGGCTCAGCAGGCCGCTACATTTCATACACTGTCGATAACTGTAGCCCACTGTGCGCAGTGGTGTGTAACGTGGTGACTCATCATCTCTAAAGGCAAAACTTTAGACCTCTGTCGGGGTCAAAAAGTTCTTCCTTAGATGCAGGCTGTTAGGTGTTTGTCGGGTGGTGCTGTAATACATGTACCATACTTGAACACAGCACGGATTGCCTTGTGCTGCCATTTTGTTGGGATTTTTTATTGTAACATGATGTTAGAAATAACTGGTGAAGGAATGATGATCAAGCAATAGCAATTGTGTCAGGCTCACCTCTTCCAGGGTCAGAATTGTTTTGAATTTTTCAGTATGTTTAGTTGTTTTTTTTTTTACTTTTGTTTTTTTAAATTTGCATAGTTTTAATTAGTTGTTAGAGGGGGTTTGTTTGTTTGTTAATATTGTTTATTATTTTTTTCACTTCGTATTAGTGTAGTTATTAGTATTTGTTGAGTGCAAGATAAAGGTCACTAAAGTAATAAAGTAAACTAGTAACTTCAATTCCCAAATGACGAGTCGACCTTCCTTCTTCCGTACGGTCGTATCACGGTCATTTTGACACATTGACTTGAAATTTTGTCCCGTATGAGCTTATCGGTGGGTATTTTTAACTGAAACTTGTCAGCCAGTTGGACAACGGGTTCCCTGAGTAGCTGATACAACGAAAAGGGTGAAGCGATATGAAGTATTTAAAGTGTACGGCTTTACTCAAATTTGAAGACATTTTTTTGACACACACACACACAAAAATCTGTGGAATCCCTCATGCAATTTTCAAAATTCTTGGTGCGCTGTACTCGGGTAGATGTGGCCATTCCAGCTGGGATCATCATCTTGACCTTCACTTTTCTACTTCTATTGTAGTGACATTTCGATAGTAATTGTTGATTTTGATGGGATGGCGTGGTTAATGTTTGAGTGACATCTTTTTATTGGAGCAGTTGCTGATTTTGATCTCATTGATCGCAAAGGGCAACCAGTTCAGGGTGTACCCCGCCTACTGCCTGAAGCCAGCTGGGATAGGCTCCAGCACCCCCTGCGACCCTTGTGAGGAGTAAGTGGTTAAGAAAATGGATGGATGGATGGATGGATGGATGGATGTAGGGGTGTGAATTGCCTAGTACCTGACGATTCGATTCGTATCACGATTCACAGGTCACGATTCGATTCGATACCGATTAATCCCGATACGAATTTATAAGTCGATTGTTGCGATTTTTTTTCATTCAAATTTAGAAAATACTAATCAGTAAGCTTGTAGAGTGTAAGATTTATATGAAAATGTATTATTTATTTATCTGAAATTTCAGTCTTATAGAGGTTGTTATCTGTTTCATGTTTGAACAGCATTAAAATAAAATATTAAGGCTTAATGTT
>NC_135411.1:27935514-28135514 GCF_051991245.1 Festucalex cinctus
ATTACAATTCATTACTTTTTATTTTAACTTTTATTTATTTTTTTTATTTTTTTTTTTATTTTTTTTAGGTTATCTAGAATATGAACAAATAATATGGTCGAAATCAACTTATTGAACACAATGCATTTCCAAAATTCCTCATCTTACATATGCATGGAAATGTTCCCTTTTGCAGCCATACTCTAGTCATAAGGCTCAGTCAAGCCCTGGTCACCATAGTAACAAAAGCCAGTGGCCAAGCAGTATGTGGGCTGGCATGAGGCCAGGCTCACCTTCACAAGAGGGGTGACCCCTAAAACAGCTTGATTTCAACACATGGAATAGGGCATAGAAAATCCGATAGAATTCTTGATAGTTGGATTGCCTTGACAAAAGTGTGTCTCAGAATTTATTATTTTTTTTGCCCTTTTACTTGGAGAATCAGCTACGTTAGTGGTTCTTAATGTTTTTACACCAAGTTCTGGACCACCTCAAAACTAAGCTCTTGTCTTCCATCATCATGACCAACTTTAAATTACAGATGCACGGCTTAAGGATTTATGAAGAGTAGGTCTTTTGTTTCATTCGTAAAAAGCATTATTATTATTATTATTACTATGATGATGAAGATTCTGATTATTATTATTATTATTATTGGAAACTACTGTAACAATATGCAAAACTTTAACATTAACACTGCTTAAAATAGGAAATAAAAATGTCTATTTTAAATAATGATTCAATTACGGTAAAATATATATTTTTTCTTAATTAATTAACCGCTTCACCCTCACAAGGGTCACGAGGGTGCTGGAGCCTATCCCAGCTGGCTTCGGGCAGTAGGCGGGGTACACTATGAACTAGTTGCCAGCCAATACGATAAAATATATTGCATATAAATTAAATACATACTGGACCGAAATACAGTTCTAAGAAATGTATGTATTTATTATTTTTTACACATTAGCACATTGCAACATAAGACAGAGATAATGACATTCAAATGTTACGCCAAGCCCCAACAAAATTGTCTTCAAAAAATATATATATATTTTAAATAATCAGAAAATTATTAATTGGTCAGAATTTTATTCTGACAAATATCGGAATGGGCCACAAAGAAATCCATATTGTTCGGGTCTTAATTATTAGGCCATGAAATGATGCCAATGTTTGGGGGGATAAATTGCACGCTCTATATATTTTATTACAGAGCGTCCCTGCCAAAGATGATTTATGTCACTTATTTCTTCAAAATAGATTTTAGGATGTAGTCGCCAACCGCCATTTCTTTAAAACTTGCAAGACGACAAGGGAATATTTGAATCTTGTGACACTTTGAAGCACTTTTTTTTTTTTTTTTTTTTTAAATCAACTTGAACAGAGCTCCATGGTGAGCTCCCACGTTACATGTCGATTCCCATTTGCAATCATTGCCAACCTTTTCCATGTATTTTGACAGAAAACTGGTATGAAAACAGTCAACTGGCTGTCCTTACCCGGGGTGCGAGCACGGGCATCAAACGGCATTATTCAGGTCAGCGGCTGGGCGCTCGGCCATGCTACATTGGCAGCAGGAGCAAATAATCGTAAGCTTTGTCCGTGCAGCAGCGCGTCGCATGATAATACACCATACAAAAACAAATGCAGCTTCAACTCCGTGAATAAAGCAAAAATAAATAAATAAATAAAATGGGGCTGCTGCGTAAAAACAGTAATGAAATAAAACAGAAAGCCTTTTTTTCCCATTATATGGTGCTGACTGCTGATATGACAATTGGGGCGCAACACCAAATTGGTGTGGATAAGAATGAAAATAGTTTCAGTGCTGTCTGGAGATACTAGTTCAATGCGTTTCATGACAACAATGCTCTCAAATCTTCCTTCCTTCTTCATTGAAATTAATGGAAATGCCATTTATTTGTGCCCCCCCCCCAAAAAAAAAGTTGTTACAAAAATGTAATGTTTTTTTTTAAATAAGTAAAATATCAGTTTATAATATTACCCTTTATATTAATATACTGTATGATAAAAACAAATAGAATGTACAATAGCGTAGCCATAGCTAGCTAGCTAACGGTTAACAGGACTCGTCTGTGCTGAAGCGTCACTCAGCACATCCCAAAAAATCAGGATAACTGAAATGGTGGATAAAAACAACGCAATTTCGCCATAATTCACTAATGTCAGTCTTTTCAGAAGTTATATTCAAACATATAAAATGTCTTTGAAAACAAAGGTCTCAATTATTTTACATGATCTTTAAGATGTTAAAAATAATCATGTTTGCGCCGAAACTCCTACTTTACGTGATATTTATTTAAGAAGAAAATATTGTGTAAAATTTCCATGCGCGCACACACAAGCACGCACACGCACGCACACCCAAAATGGCCTTGTTTATCATAGTACAGACACTGAGATGAAAAGTTGCAATGATGAAGGGAGCATTACAGCAAAAATGTATGAATCACAGAGTCTCACTAAGTTGCCAATTAGTGCAAATTTGCTTCATCAGTGTGCATCTGCAAGGGCTTTTTGGCTCATTTATACCATCACAATGAAAGGTATATTATGTTAAAATTGCATTTCATGTGATAATATATGGTCTCTGTGATTTTTTTGTGTGAACTAATTAGAATCCAAAACTAAATTATACAGCAAGAGAGCACTAATGATGATCTTTGCTGCATATTTGGGGGTTGAAAAGGGGAGCAGGTCACCTTGCTTGATTAGCATGACTTCATTCCTTGAATTCTGAGGTTCAGAAAGTCACCGACTCTCCGACTTCATTCATTAGCAGCGTCTTACAAAATTCATCAGGTTACTCCGGCAGACATTTGTCCGATAATAGAATGAAACTCATCTGCAGCGCCTCAAGCCCACAGTAAATTACGTTACATTTCTTTTTTGCGGATGGAATTTGGGAAAGAAAGAGATGATGAGCGCAAGGAGTCTCGGGTCTCATATTACTCACAAAGATTTGAATAAATGCTTTGTACACATGGAAGGTAATGTGGATGTTATCTCCTGCAAAGGAAACAGGACCCACATTTCATTTTCATGGTCATGCTCAAATGAAAAGTCTAAATTTAGATGCCATTTTTAACACTACAGTAAATTTGCTGTTCCACACTATTTGTAAATGACACAGAACTTACCAACAACTTTATAAGGAAAAAAACAAACAAACAAAAAAAAAAAACTTACCAACATCAAAACAATCAATAAATTTTTACTTGCGTATTAATCATTTCTTGGAAAGGATAAAGAATATACGCCTGTGAGTATTAAAGTTTGTGTTCAAATATCCGTTGCCTAAAGCAATATGGAGGAGGGTCACCAATCTTTGTCAAAATGAGAGTTACTTCTTGGGTACTAATTACTGAAATGAAAAAAAAAAAATGCTCAAATGATGTTTGAGAATGACATTCATATCGGAAAAACATGACTATGTAAATGAAGAAACAGATAAAATATCAACACTTCATAAATCTCTGCCAGTGCTCACATTTGAAAATGATCACTTCTACAATATTTCTTGAAAATCATCATGTCTCGTCCAGATAAACTAGTCTTAGAACAAGCCAGCAGCCTACTCATGGTTCATGAGACCTACCTGTTGCCCGTGAAAACCACGTTGGTAACTCCTGGCATAATGGCTTCGAAAACAACTGTTGATGCTACCAGTTAGCATCTCACCGCATTTTCCATTTCAGGTTAGCATTAAGCTTGTTGTTCAGTTGTTTTGAAGACAGTAAATCCCCCTCATTCACCGGTTTGCGGTCCCGCTATTTCACATAACTTTGTGTTTAAATTTTGTGGACAGTTAATAACGCTTATGTTATTCTGTTTTCTGGGTTTAATTATATTCATGACCACTAGATGGTAGCACACAATTTATTCTGAGATGATATAAATTTGAAAGAAGATGAAGAAAAACCTGGAAGTCATTCGCACAGCCTACATTTCATAGAAAACTATTTGTCATCCTTGTAATCCTGATTTTTAATGCTACAGAATGCAATAGCAATATGTTTATTTTATAATATTGTATAAATATTTGGGCATGATTATTAATGTACATTGTTATATGATAAGTATTGTTAATTTGGAGAAAAACAAGATTGTTTACAGTAGTGTTAACACAGAGGATCAATTGCAGTGTAGTGTACAATATTTTGTATTATCCATTGCGCTTGCACTCTAAAATTATGGAATTGTCTTGCTTTTATGTTTTAGTTTGACGGTAAACTTCATATGAATGTAGCCTCTTTTTTGATGACTAGTAAATGGATGGATAAATGGATAGTTGACTGTTTGCATTTGCTATCAACAACAGAAGCCACTATACTATATTGTAGTGAGTTTGTATACAAGCCAAGTTAATTTTCCATAATGTCCCCTTTAAGTTTTAATGAGAGAACATTTGGGCCAAAAAACAGTTGCAAGTCTATGGAGAGTTTCCGGGATGGTTGCAACCCTATAACAAATGGCCCACTCTTTTAATTTATCTGAACTGGACTAAAGAGACGACGGCTAATGAAACAAAGAGCAATTTATAAGGTACGGTCGCGGCAAGCGCAGGAACGCCTGAGGGATTTGTTGCCTTAACTGCCACATAATGAACGAGCTGACTAAATGTGTGCATCTCGCAGAGGCTCTACTCTCTTGATTTGTCCTCCAGCTGAAGCCAAAATTAGTGGTGCACATATTCAAATGACACATCGTGTCCTTTTTGGAGGATAAACACATTTCTTTTATAGTTCACGCCGCTAGCACAAGTGGTCTGACAAGACCCTGAAAGTATTTGTACTCAAATGTGGGAGAGAAATAATTTTTTCCTCCCCACAAAACCGTTTGACAAAAATACTTAGGGTGTGCCTTTTTAATTTGAAATTAATTGCACAGGTAAACGCTAGCATCTTTAAACCATGAGCAACGGTGATTCACTATTGCCCAATTTGCCCCCAATAGTAGTAGCCTCTGCTGTTAAAGTAACAATATATAATAATTTTGTTTTAAAACCAGTGCTTCTCAAATATTTTTTGTTACGACCACCACTAGGAGGAAGAAAACATTTGTGACCCACCCCCAACTCTCCGTCATGGCTATAAATACTACCATTTGTCTATTAAACTCTGCAGAGGAGCTTATACTTCTTGTGCACACTCTGACAATGAGAGCACCACTGCCACCTACTGTAGTGGATGAGCAATTACACTTTATACTAGTAGTAACAAACAACAACAACAACAACAACAAATATGTTCCTTAAGGTCACCTTGGCATCATACCACGTTCCCATGTACTCAAAACACATAAGTCACTTAAGCACTTGCCACTTAAGGAAACTGCCCCTTTTGCATTAGAAACAAATGTGCTGTAAAGTATGTCAGTCTATAAACGCTGTTGTCGACATGCAGAGACTCTTAACAAAAATAGCACCTACCTAAGCACATGCACTCTCTCTTTGATGAAGTGTGGTAGTTGATAAAACAAGGATTTTACATTATGAGGTAAATGATGTCTTTAGCAATGATTAGCATTGTAGTAGTCTCTGACTTAATACACAATATATTGTACATCGACATTTATGTTAGTTTCTCCCACCCAGTCTGTCTCTGTTCTTTATGATTTCTCCATAATAGCCCCTTTTAATACAGTGTGTAACTCCACTTTCCCTATTCACAGAAATGTGATAGTTTACATATATAATTATTTCATTGAGGCGCTCTCAGGCATCCGTGTAGATGGGCCTTGGAGGGTTTGGTAGCCCCCTTCAACTTGCTACTAATTGGCTCTACATAGCACTTAGAGAACATACAGCTGGAGCCCAGTTTGGTGTAATACGCTATGGCTGTCTTGATGGATCTTATGCCTGGCCAACGGAGCCCACTCTGCCACTTAAAACCCCCTCGAACTGAAGGTGGACGTGGAGGACAGGTATCACTGTCAGTGCAATATAACAGGGTCCAGTGTTCTTTTATGCACTGTGGCAGTCTGGTCCATTGCAAAAAGCCTTGAAAAGCTATCACTTGTTATGTTCAAGCTGCATTATGCAAGATTATTGTTTCCCTGGGGATCAATGGCAAACACAGGTGGAGGTGGATGGAGACACAAAACCACCTGTTGTGTGACATTTTACAACTCATTTCCACTTCCAGATTTTTTTTTCTTTTTCATTTGAGCATGCGTTTCATTTGGAGGTTGCTTGAATTTAAAGCGTAGCTGTTTAAGCAAGCCGAGGTGTGGGCGGTTGGGAAAAAAACATCTCCCGGGCGTACTCGAACGGACCGACAATCCCCAGTAATCTCACGAGGCCGTAACGAGCCATAACTCTTGATGGGATTGTGAACATCAAAGCTCAGCGTTTGGTTGCTTAGGCTACGATCCATAAAGGAGGCCCATATTAGGGTTTGTCTCATCTCTCTTCTCTGAGAAATGGCCTGGAGATGTTGTGGCTCGAAAGAAGAAGAATAACAATACAAGCGAAGTGGCTATTCGTCAGAGTGGACAGCTGAATGCATCGTTTAGGGAATGGGGTGATCCAGCGAGACTTGGGATTGAGGATGCAAATGGGTCGAACTAATTGCTGCATTTGCTGTGCAATGAGTGCAATTTGAAGATGATGGAAGCTGCAGGTGCAGTTAAAAAGGAGAGATGGATGGTTATATGCCTGGAAGTGCGCAGTGGGTACATCCTGCACTGGTCGCCAGGCAGGGCAAGGAAAATATAAACAACAAAAAACATTCATCTTCACATTTACACCAGTAGATAATTTGAAGTATTCAATGCATGTTGGAAACTGCACACCGGAAGGCTGGAGCCAAGATTTCAATGCCAAACTGTGAGGCAGCCATGCTCACCACTGTCCCACCATGCTGCCTCTCCACAATTTAAAACAGTTCCCAGGTGTCTTAACAAAAGGTCCGTCGCCTGCTTTGGTCACAATACCCGAAGAGTATATAATCATACTTAGGGGCCTATTCACTTAAGGTTTGCGTCGCCTTTGCACGGCGCTACCCGGTAAAAATGGAGCAATCTGGGAGCGCCTAATTCACTAAACACGCTCAGATGGGGAAATCCGTTACTAAGTGCACTGCCAACCAGATTGCGCCACTGTGCGCCGGTGTTATTTGCCCGTGTGTAAATTAAGTACTTTGCATACATTTGACGCAAAGTATGCCCACCCCAATGCAAATGAGACTCATTGATATGCAGCGTCTAATTTACTAACGCCAGCGCAAATAGCCACCTGGAGTTTGTGTGACGCAAATAACGCTTATGGAAAGCATGTATTAACCTGACACAACCTCGATCCTGGGATCATGACAGCAGTGCATGCCAATTGCGGCACAACATGCACGTAACCCGGGCTGATTGGCAATGGCGGGGAGGCATTTTACGATCATTTTTACATGCCAGATGCATACTGTACGCCCACGCCAACCTCTGAAAATATATATATTTTTAAAAACAATCACACCAATAATTTGTACTTTATGAATGAATGATGTCGTCGTCCTCTCTGCTCTGTGTCATGTCTGATAATGTTTCTGATAATGTCATCTTTCTCGCAACTGTTACTATAACAACCATGTTCTTGGCGCAAATCCATTGCCATGTGTGGTAAATCAGGTGCAAATTTGCTCCCACCTGTCAGTTTTGTGGGCGTGTTTGCGCCGGTATATGATTAGCACCATATCCTTAGTAAATAGGTGGGTAACTGGGCGCAGACTGCTGGTGCAGTTGTGGTGCAATATTTTGCGCTATTACCGGACGCAGCGCATTCTTAGTGAATATACCCCTTAGTCTTTTGTAACAAACCTTTTGATATATCAAGTAGTTTTGACCAACGATCTACAGTACAGCGGGGTGCGTCACCTCGATAACATCTCTGCATTACCATGTCGACCAAAGTTGGAGCTGCGGTGGAAGTAATTACCGGTAAAAGCTGTCATGTTTTGGTTCTGTGGGGTTGGGATTTTGTTTTCTTTTGGTGTTTTTGGGAGTGTTTGTCTGTGGTTGGTGGTTTTTGTCATGTGTTCCTTGTTTCTTCCCTGGTCTCATTTGTTTAACAGTGTCCACCTGTGTGTGTCTTTCCTTCCCTGTGTGTGACCAGTCACTGCCCTCAGCCACTTGTGTTTCCCCCAGGTGTGTCTCCTTAGCTAATTAGTGGTGGTGTATTTAGCCTGTTATGTTTGTCCAGTCGGTGTGGGTGCATTGCTGGTGTTACGTGGGTCATGCTGGGTGTATTAGCTGTCAAGTTGTAACTCTGTAAAGTTAAGTTCTGTCAAGTCAAGTTTTCTCTCATCAAGTCTAGTTTTGGTTTTCTTGCAGTTAATAAATCAGCCTAAGTTGGCAATTCCCATCGTCTGATCTGCCGCCTCAATTTGCGTCCACAATCTCCAACCCTCCATAACAAAAGCAAATTTTAGTCACTGTTTGTTCTTCTACTAGCTGCGTCTTGGACCTACCTCAGCGGACATTGTAGTCAAAACTTATGGTGATATTTTGGTCCATTGTAATCGTGGTGATTGTCACTGTTGCTTTTGTTCTTGCTCCTATTCCTCCCAACAGAGGTTTTCTGTCACAACTACTCACAATTTCCTGCCTACACTTTGACATTCCTTCCTAAAACTGCGCTACCCTTCCTCACCTGTAGTCTCACGTTCTTTTGGTTTTAGTTTGCTCTCTAAAGGGTTTCATTCGAGACTCAACATTCGAAAAAAAATTGTACCAGACGGCATCATTTACCAACTTAGTGACAATGGATTCATTTAATCTTAGTAATCTTAAAAGGCCTATAATGGCTTACTGCACTCTGATGGAACAAATCAATGACACTATTTTGATTTGAAGAAGGGAAAATACTCTGAAGATACTCTGTGCTGACCATGGAGATGACTTACATTTTTATTTAAGAAGTGGAACCTCCCTCTGCTGACTATAGAAAAAAAAAGTACAATAGTAGCACCATTTATGTTTTGGTCATACTTTCTCCTTCACTTATGCTGCTCATATTGATGTGCACACCTTAACCACCTGGGTTCATCAAAAGACCGAGATACAGCTATACTGGCTCAGCTCCTCTTGCGGTTTCTCAGTACAGCAATGATATTAGTCATTCTTCACAGAGGATAAAGACTATATGCTTTTTTATATTTTGATTGGGTCTGTCTTAATGTGTTGCAGCACCATTTGTGACAGATATCTTGTTGCCTAAAGGGTACGAAATACTGCCGCATAGATGCTAACTGTTAGTCTAGGAGGTCTATGAAATAGAGCATTCAAGTAACGAAGGATGTGTGGTTGCTTTATTAAATACACACGGTGCAATTCTCTTTGCTTTATGTTTAGTTTAACAGTAACCTTGTGCTGAGAGTGGAAAAAGCTTAACGCTTCTTTTTTTTTTTAAGAATATTTACTAATTATATCTGCCATCTGACGCTTGCTGTGAAGTGAGTTGAGTTGGCTGCCATAATACAGCACTCGTAGAAATGACATAGTTGAAAATGTGGGATAAGCAGTATTTTTGCAGTATGGTATAACACCGCCCACTTGATATTGTATGTGTATATTTTTCATTTTTTTTGTTATTACTACATGTTGCCGAATTTATGTTGGACTTATATAGACATCAACACTTTTCGTCAGGAGACAGTTGGGAATCCATGCAGGCGGGCGTAGGCAGCTAAGGGGTCCTCACAGGTCCTAGTCAGTTAATTCCTTCCGTGAGAATGGCGTGGTCATGTCGTGTCTCGTGTGTTGCAGTGCATGTGCGCGATTAAAGACATCGAAAGTACACTCTCTCTCTCAAGTGTCTTCATCCAATCCCAAGTGCTACATTTTGGGGGCTCGTCCGGGATGGATTTAGGCTTCTGAGAGTGTGTTCTTCTGGATAAAGTGATCGCCAACGCTACTGCCAGACGGCCGGGCGCATTAACGAGGGAGGCGGAGCACACAACGCACAACGCGAGCAAGATGAGCTTAGAGGAGTACGTGGAGCAGCTAGCCCAGCAGCTGTGGACTCTCAAGCTGGAAGAGCTCAAAGAGGTGTGTGTGCGTGCTAAAGTTGACTATAGTAATGCAGCAACGAGGAGGGCAGTCATAAATGCAATAATGGCATCTACAGATGATGTTATTGAAAAGGAAGATGATGATGTTGCAAAACAGCATTTGGCCACTTTACTGACTTTAAGCAAAACTGGTCCAATTCGAATAATCGCTACAGAAAGAGAACATCTTCAGGAAAGCCCACCAACACCTGTTATTGGCAGACAGAGACTGAGTGACAGAGTAAGCATTCCTTCTCTGCAGCATGAGCCATCCATCCACACAAGCACAGTCTGCCCACAAGCAGGCTACAAGAAGTCACAATAAGGAGAGAATTCAAAATCAGTGGACAGATTGGGGGAAAAGGCCAAAAAGATAAGCTGTCATTCACAAACCTAATGCATCAAATTGAGAGGGGTTTAATGAAAGGACATAATGAAGATGAGATTGTTGAGGCTGTGGTAAAAGCCATCAGCCCCGGTTTAAATTTGCGGGACATGCTTGAAGTTAAAAGTGACCTCACATTATCACAATTAAAGACAATATTAAAGGGGCACTTTAAGGAGGACAGTTCAATGGACTTGTATCACAAGCTGGTGAATGTGACCCAAGACAGCCGCGAATCTCCCCAAAACTTCCTATTCAGAGCAATAGAGCTAAAAGAGAGACTGTTGCTTGCTGCTAAAGAATCAGGCTCAGATGACCAGTACAGTCCAGATGTGATTCAGCGGAAATTTTTGAGATCAGTCAGCACAGGGCTCATTAGCGATCACATCAAGTTCCAACTGAAGCCTTATTTGGATGACTGTACAGTGACAGATGAGACTCTCATTGGGAAGCTGAATGAAGCTGCGAGTGTAGAATCAGAACGGCAGTCAAAACAGCGCAAAAGTGCTGCGAGTCGAACGCCAAAAGTTAGCGAGCTCCAGGCAGAAGCACAAACAGGAACAACTGAGAGCAACTCTATCTCTGAAATGAAAGTGAGGGGACAAGACCAAGTGGACACTGTGAAACTAAAGACTCGTAAAACATCGTCATCTCACTCAAAGGACACAGAGCTGTATGAAACAGTGAATCTACTCAGAGAGGAGCTGGCTGACATGAAGAAAAGTATGCATGGCCACCAGCAGCGTGTTTCTCCCAGCATAAGACGCACCCAGCGCCGAGCGTGCCCAGCGTGTGAAAAGAGTGGACAGAGCGCTCAATGTGAACACTGTTTCAAGTGTGGTTCAACAGGACACTTTTCAAGAGGATGCAGAGGAGCTCAAGGTACAGGTAGCAGACCGGAGACTGGAAGTGTCAAATCCCAAAAAGTGACATCAACACAGTTAACACCAATCAAATCCTCTGAAGCGGACAGTAAAGTGCAAGAGCTACTGCTGGAGCGAATAAAACAACTTGAAGCTCAGTTACAAAACAATAACAGTACACATCAAGGGGTAAGTGCCACGTCCACTAATCTACTGACATCACATCGCCAAGCCAAACTGCATGCTCTTATCGGCAAGAAATATCTAGTTGATTGTTGTTTTGAGGGAGTTCCTACAAAAGCATTATGGGACACTGGGTCGCAGGTAACCATAATTAATGAGAACTGGCGTCGTGCTTACCTCCCACATACTGTCACACGCAGCTTGGAAGAGCTTCTCGAGGATGATGAAGAGCTTGTTGGGAAGGCAGCAAACCAAACAGCTATCCCCTTCTCTGGTTGGGTGGAGTTAAAATTCAACCTTAACACCTCACAAAAATGCTCACCGGAACTGTTAGCCCCAGTGTTAATCTCCAGTGAGCCAGGTGTTGCTGAGCCACCCATAATAGGGTTTAATGTGATTGAGCAGTTGATCAAAAGTGGGATGGAGCAATATCCATACTCTACATCAGCATCAATACAAGAAGCATTTTCACTTGACTGTGCAAAGACTCAAATATTCATACAGTTGATCAGGAATACTGTTGAAGATATGAGGGAGGGAGTAGTTCGAGTGGGACAGCCAAGAGTAACTATTCCCCCGCATCAAACTCAGCTGGTGAAGTGTAATGTACGCAGAAGTTCCAGTGCAGATGGACAAGATGCCTTGTTTGAACCGGTAGACAGTTCAAAGTGGCCTGATGGACTGACTTTAAATGAGGTGGCAATAAGCGTGCGGAAGGGAGGCTGGTCAAAAGTTTCGGTGCCAGTTACAAATGAAAGCAGTCGCAGTATCACTCTCACAGCACGCACTGTACTAGGCCATCTCCAGCAGGTTAAAGCAGTCTACCCCGCAAGTGTGCAACCTTTGCAAGCAGAACAGGGAGATGATGCAAACTCAACTAGTGCTAAAAACAAAAATGACAGTGTAATTACAGAAAACAAGACAGATCCACCAGAAGAACGTCAAACCAAACCGTGGGATCCACCTGTGCCTCTTGAACATCTGACCGCAGAGCAACAGGAAAAGGTACGGACAGTGTTAAGGGAAGAGTGTCAAGCATTTTCTAACGGAGATCACGACGTTGGTTGCATCCCATCGCTAACATTGAAAATTAGGCTTAAAGACACTACCCCTGTCACACGTACATATACCTCAGTACCCAAACCACTCCACAAGGAGGTGAAGGAATATTTGGAGGACCTTCTAAATAGAGGATGGATCCAAAAGTCGCGCTCTCCTTACTCCTCACCACTTGTATGTGTACGCAAAAAGGATGGCACACTGCGTCTCTGCGTGGATTATAGGGAGCTAAACCGCAAATCCATACCAGATAGGCACCCCATCCCTCGTGTGCAAGACATTCTGAACAGCTTGTGTGGAAGTGC
This sequence comes from Festucalex cinctus, assembly GCF_051991245.1. Taxonomy (NCBI): domain Eukaryota; kingdom Metazoa; phylum Chordata; class Actinopteri; order Syngnathiformes; family Syngnathidae; genus Festucalex; species Festucalex cinctus. The sequence goes on from NC_135411.1 coordinate 27,948,350, forward strand.
ATGGTTCTCTGTTTTAGACCAGGGGAAGGCCTACCACCAGGGATTCCTGGAAGAGGAAAGCAGACCACTCACTGCCTTCATAACACCGTGGGGCCTCTATGAGTGGGTGCGTATCCCTTTCGGCCTCTCTTCAGCCCCCGCAGAGTTCCAACGCAGCATGGAGGAGTGTCTTACCGGTTTGAGAGATGAGACATGCCAGCCATATTTGGATGATAATCTAGTCCACAGTAAAACATTTGATGACCATCTGCAGGACTTGAGGGAGGTGTTGCGTCGTTACCAGCAGCATGGCGTCAAATTAACTCCGAAAAAATGTGAAGTTTTCAAGAACAAAGTAAAATTCTTGGGAAAACTCGTGTCCAAAGATGGATACACGATGGATCCAGCAGAGCTAGCACCTGTAAAAGCTCTCAAAGACCGAAAGCCAGCAAATGTAGGTGAATTGAGGAAGCTCTTAGGGTTCATATCATATTATCGGCCCTATATCCGAAACTTCTCACGAATTGCTAAGCCACTGTACAGTTTGTTGTCAGCTGACGGGACACCCAAAGTTTTTTCACCCAAACTTGAAGCCAAACGAAGAGCAAGAAAACCAAACAAGACCAATCAACTATCCTCAAGCCAGCGTATTACATGGACCGAGAAACACCAGACTGTGCTTTGTGAACTCATAGACCACCTGCTGCACCCACCTATATTAGGTTACCCTGATTTTGAGTGACCTTTTGTCCTGCACTGTGACGCATCTCAGGAGGGCCTTGGGGCAGTACTCTATCAGAGACAGCAAGGAAAATTGGTAGTTATTGGCTATGGCTCTAGGACCTTGACTCCGCCAGAAAAGAACTATCATCTGCATTCCGGAAAATTAGAATTTTTAGCATTGAAATGGGCAATTTGTGAAAGGTTTAGGGATTACCTCTATTATGCACCATCATTTGTCGTTTACACTGACAATAACCCCTTAACCTACGTCTTGTCATCGGCTAAACTGAATGCCACAATACACAGGTGGGTGGCTGAGCTTGCTGATTTTGAGTTTACAATCAAGTATCGGCCAGGGAGATCTAATGGAGATGCTGACGGGCTCTCCCGAATGCCTCTTGATATGGACCAGTATATCCTCACATGCTCCAAAGGGGTAGAGCATGATGTTATAGCCACGATAACCCAAGCTATCCATACCAAGGCCCAAAAACAGGAACCATGGATGTGCCCCATCACGATCTCCACAGCGTGCTCACAAAGTGACTGTATGACTTCTCCTATAGCCACCATCTCAAAGCATGACCTGAAAAAAGCTCAAGAGGAAGACCTGATCCTTGGACAAGTGAAAAACTACATTGTAACAAAACAATGGCCTCAAAGTAAGGATCGAGGGAAATATGATGTGTTGGCTGTTCTGAAGAAGGAAAGGAAAAAACTGTACATTGATGACGACGGACTGCTCTACAGGAATACTGCTGCTGGCTCTCAACTGTTGCTACCAAAAAGATTCCATCCCCTTGTTTATAAAGAGCTACATGAAAAGATGGGTCATCTTGGGGCTGAACGCACACTATCGCTCAACCGCGAAAGATTCTTCTGGCCACACATGCAGCGTGACGTGGACCATTATGTGACAAAGGTATGCAGCTGTCTCAAAAGAAAGCGCCCTAACAAGCCAACTAGAGCACCTTTGACCAACATAGTGACCACCTACCCGTTTGAACTGGTATCCATAGACTTCCTGCACTTAGAGCCAAGTAAAGGGGGCTATGAGTATGTGCTCGTGGTCATGGACCATTTTACAAGATTCGCCCAGGCATATGCATGCACAAATAAGTCAGCAACAACTGCAGCAAACAAACTGTTTGGAGATTATGTGCTCAGGTTTGGGTTCCCGGCCAAGTTGCACCACGATCAGGGCAGGGAGTTTGAGAATAAGTTGTTTCACAAACTCCAAGAGTACTGTGGCATTCAAGGTTCCCATACAACTCCATACCACCCTGCTGGGAACGGCCAAGTTGAAAGGTTCAATCGCACATTACTCTCCATGCTAAGAAATCTGCCAGAGAAAGCTAAAGCGGATTGGAAAAGCTCGCTGGACAAAGTGGTGCATGCGTATAATTGTACACGACATGAGACAACTGGTTTCTCTCCACATTACTTACTCTTCGGTAGGAGTCCCAGGCTGCCCATTGACATCATGTTTGGTCTGACCCCTGGTGGCGATGAAGAGAAAAGCACATCCCATAGTGAGTATGCTGAAAAGTGGCGCAAACGCATGTTGGAGGCATACAAGATCGCTTCAAAAAGTGACAGTAAAGGGCAAGCCAGGTCAAAAGTGTACTATGACAGAAAAGCGTATGGTGCAGAACTTCAACCAGGCAGCAGGGTGCTGGTGCGCAACTTCTCTGAGCGAGGTGGCCCAGGGAAACTCAGGTCGTACTGGGAGGAGAAAGTCCATGCTGTTGTTGACAAGAAACCTGACATTCCTGTTTATGTGATCAAGCCTGAAAGAGGTGCCGGAAAGACCCGAGTCATTCACAGGAACTTGTTGCTTCCTTGCGACTACCTGCCCATTGAAGAAGACGTTCTGCCGACACGCATAAAACCTGCAAAGACTAAACAGAAAAGTGTAAGAGATGAAGAGGATACTAACATCACCACTGAGGATTCAGAGAGTGAGACGGAGTGGCAAGCAATCATTGCAAAACCAACCCGGAGTCAGCTGAGAGCAGATGCAGAAGAGTTCCACCCACAACAAACCCCTAGACAAGATGACACGAGCATCTGTGAGGAACTTCCAAGAGATGACTCTGAGGCTGCTCCGGATGATGGTCTGCGAGGTGCTGATGACGGTGGGAAGTCCGAGCTGGAGGATCAATTGCTAGCTGAGGTTCCGTCCAGACCCACTACAGCCCAGAGCCCAACAGCATCATCTGATGAAGCAGACGAGGATGCTAGGCTCCAGCCAGCCACCTTCCGACAATATCCTTTCAGAAACCGAAAACCACCTAAAGCATTCACATATGACACATTAGGTCAGCCTTCTATTACATATAGAAATGTGTAGTGATACTGTTTTTGATGTTATGTCACTAGTTCTACACTGAGTTGATTTAATTAGTTAAGTAGTAGAAATTTATGCACTTTCACATTGAGGACACATTGACACTTTTGGTGACTTCGGTCATAGCACAGTCTGAAAAGAATACAAGCACCTCACAAGTAAAGGTAACAGCCTTATGAGCGTGTAGATAGAGACATAGCCTAGAGTACAAGAATCTTCTTTCAGTAGAGGTACCTTGCCTGTGAAACAGAGCATTCCTTTAGATATCACTTGGCCAGTGGTATCGCCCGGTGCACATGGTGGAAAAGGGAGATGTCCGCCATGTGTTGGACTGTTGATGAACATTCGGTGCCTCCTTCGTTTGAACTGACTCCCACTCTGGAGGCTGTGCCTCTGAAGTTGAAGACTTTTGAAAAAGGGACTGTGTGTAATGTCGGGACGCCATTAATTTTGCAGGGGAGAGTGTGGGATAAGCAGTATTTTTGCAGTATGGTATAACACCGCCCACTTCATATTGTATGTGTATATTTTTCATTTTTTTTGTTATTACTACATGTTGCCGAATTTATGTTGGACTTATATAGACATCAACACTTTTCGTCAGGAGACAGTTGGGAATCCATGCAGGCGGGCGTAGGCAGCTAAGGGGTCCTCACAGGTCCTAGTCAGTTAATTCCTTCCGTGAGAATGGCGTGGTCATGTCGTGTCTCGTGTGTTGCAGTGCATGTGCGCGATTAAAGACATCGAAAGTACACTCTCTCTCTCAAGTGTCTTCATCCAATCCCAAGTGCTACAAAAACCTTCTGCAGTAAAGCAAAAAACAGCATTTGTCTGTTCAAACGATCTGACCGTGGAGTAAACCGAACAAGTGTTTTAATAACGCTGTCTGTTATTGTTTTGATCCTCCTACGGTTCATGTAACGCACACTTAAGCACCTTTTTGTCAAAATAAGCTGCCTGTCCTGGTGTCATGGTAATATGCATTTTCTGAGAAGGCATACGCGGAATTCCAAGCGTATCGTCAACTGACGGTTCTTTCCAACGACTCATCATACTGAAGTGTGCAGCAAATAGATTATTCATAGCGTTAGATAATTGTAGAGGACATGCGAGGAAGCAGCAGGGGCGACCAGCCGCCGTCTTCATCACCTTGGCAGCTTCCTGTTGAAGTGGCTGCTTCAGGTTGTTGATGCTTGGTCGCAGAGAGAAAAGTGAAATAAAAGAAGCCCATATTTTGCTCCCGTTGCCTTTTGAAGGGGTCTGAATCGATGGTGGTTCAGCTGGGAGGAAAAAAAAAATCAAATCCAGTCCACAAGCATGAGACGAGTCTCCTTTCGTGCGTTAAAAATCTCCCGGAATAACACTTAAAAAGCAGGAGGAATGCCGCCTGTGAAAATAAAAGGAACATTTTCTCCTCTGACCCATGCTTTGGAAATACTAATAAGATGCCACTCATTACTATTCACAGGAGACTCGGCGTGATTTGAACAGCACTCACGTCTCCAATTAACACAACAATGATGCTCATCATTGGGTCAGGTAGAGGTGTTCACACTAAAAATAGTAGGTATGATATTTACACAATTACACTGAAGCCGTTTTGTGGAATTGGAAAGCATGGATTTGGCTGAATTCCCTTGGCCAAATTTTGACCCAAGTACATCCCTGCCTTTTGAAAAAATACACAACAAAAAAGATTTGAACCGGAAAATAGGTTTTGATACTGTATATTTTTTAAGGAAATGCCACATTTACAATAAGCTTGCGACAACTTTGTTCATATAGTAAAATGGCTACAAAACAAACCTTTATGCAACATATTCTCTCTCAAGACGTACCAAATGGATTCAAATTATAATCCCACTGAATCAGGGCAAATCGAATCGTTCCACTAAAATATACAGTCATTGATTCGTATCGCACCCCATTTATCACAATATGTATCGAATCGTCTTTTATTGGAGATACTACTTTATAGATGTACAAGTATATACCCTACTCACAAAAAACGTTTGAGATATTTGGCTATCAGGTGAAATTTATGGAAATTGTAAAAAGTTCACACTACAATGATAGCATACCATGAAAGTTGGACATTTAAGTAGAAGGATGCACTGGTCATTTCCCCATCTCAAACAATTAATTGAAACAAAAGTTAACATTAAACATAAATATACACTTTCACTGTTATGCAAACAATACTCAATTATGTTTGCCTCTAGAAATAACAAATCCGCACAACTGCAGTAATTTAGAGGCGTACCTCTCCGAAATTAAACAATGGTTGTTTATTTTTTTCCCTCCATTCCTGCCATTTTTTGCTGAAAATGCCTAAAAAAAAAGGTTCATTTCAAAAGTAAATTTTAAAGCTGTTTTTGAACTATTTGGACTAACAGCATAGTGCTGTTGAGTACTGAAAGGTTTGGATCCCAAATGCAAACACAAATAAGATTTTCCCCATTTATTCACATCGAGAGGCAGAAACTCAGAGACGCTGTACACCGGACGGTTGGACAATAATCCGGCAAACCACACACAATTCTCAGATTGCACCTACAGACAGTGAATCGTAAAGGACTAAAGAACGACATCACATAGGTCCAAACATCACCTAAATGACTAAAGGTTAACATCACGAACATCACGTCTTGTAAACGGACACTTGTTACATCAGCACCTAAACAGACACATAACAGGTCATGAACTCTGGCGCATGCAACCCAGGCCATGACAGTTGCCCATTCGGCATCCATGGTCATCATGGTCATCCTGAAAGTAGGATTGCCACATCTGCGGTCCCTTCTCAAGGTTTCTCCTTTTTCCCTTGATGTTTTTTTTTTTGAGTTTTTGCCCTTTTGTGGTTCGATCAATTTTGCCATTTAGCTCCTCATTAGAGAACAGCAACTTGTGCAAAAAGTACTGAAACATTTAACACTTGGACATGTGCATTCAAAAGCTTAGCGAAGGTCACATTAAGTTCACCTGTAAAGATTTGAATGTATTTTAGGCTCGTCCTGAAATTTCACCCAATAGCCAAATATTCCTAGCTTGTGGTTGTGCAGTCCAACTCCAACTTGTGGGGGGCTCAAGGTACTGCTGTATCCGGAATACCAACAGGAAGTGCTGGAATTCAAATTGTTGTTCCCTGTTCATCATCAAGACTGGCAGCCGGCAGAAGCCCCGCAGGATTTCTATTAACATGCAATATGTTGAGCTTTGGCTTGTTAAAATAATGGAAAGGGCTGTGTGTGTGTGTATATGTGTGTATGTAGAAGGTGTATTGTTCCTCCTCACTGTTGCTGTTAGTTAATTGCAAATGCAAAGTCTTTAAAGCCCGAGTTTGGCCGCCGTCCGTCAAGCTTCAAGACGATTTGAACTTTATACAGGCAACAAATGGCGTCTGTGGTTAATCCTAATTGAACATATTGTATATTGGCCATGCAGCTTACATCGTCTTTGGGCCTTATTAATGGAGAATTCTAATGCGGTTTCTGCAATTGAAATAGGAGATAAACAAGAGTGTGTCGGTTTGCAGTGGGCTGGTAATGCTTGACTTGTCACTGCAACGCCACTAATTGGCCCCTAGGTGAAGACAGGAGGGGGGCTTTAGGCAGCGCCCGCTTTTATTTTTCAGCTTGCAAATCCACTATGCTTTAATTGTAATATATTTGCACCCAAAAAAAAGGAAAAAACCCTGTTGTAATTTTACACAAGCTCAAGGAAGACCGTCACGCTTTCCTGGAGAAATCTCATGAAAGACTTGATAATGATAATGAAACAGAAACTTATGGATTCACTAACTTCTGCTTTTCTGGTGTTGTTGGTACTTGTCGCTTGTGACGGATCGCTCCCAAATCTCGGTCCCCGGGGGCATGGGGCGAGGACGGCTGTGGTACCGAGCTCCGACGCTGACAGCGGGCGGAGAGCGACGGCCCCCCAGGGAGGCCCAGTCAGCTCGCGGGGGCCTGAGCTGTCAGATGAAGCTCTCTGCCAAAGTTTGTCGGTGAACTCTTCACCCATCAGCGTTGAGTATTTCAAGCACAGTTCAGGCAAAAGGTGCGACGTTAGGTGTTCTCTCTACCGGCAATCCTCCTTCTAGTGGGCGTCGGAGTCTAAAAATAACTGTGAATAAATGCAAAGGGCTGCAGCGGTGTGGGCGTACGGCTACAGGTAGCACATGAAATAAAAAAATCTCGCCAGCCGAGTTTGAGTAATAGATCCCTGAGTGGTGAGGATTGAAAAAAAAGTTTGAGAGAAAGCATGGTAGTGAAAGTCCCAAGCAGTCTTGACAATTTGAAGGTGAACAGGAGAATACATATTGCACTGGCTGCCTGAAAAGGGCACTTGGAGTGTTCGGGTTCAACCTCAACTGCCAGATGACCTTCTGCAATGAAGAAGTAGTCGCTTTCATGTAGGGTGGATCTTTTTTTGGCATTGCTGAGATGAATGTGTGAAAAGGCTCGTATTTATATTTGCACAAGGAGAGTTGAGGCTACTATCAAGGCCACTCTAATCCAGTCGTGTAATGTGACGTGATTCGCTAATATTATCCGAGCTGAATGAACTACTCGCAGGTTACTGCAGGTACATTCGAAAATAGCTCATTGGACTAATGTGTGTGTCCTCATCAAAAGTAGGGCACGGTGATTGAGATGATCCGAAAGGATCCAATAACCTTCCACCAGGCTGAAGGCCCTTCACTACACACCTTATTATGGACTTTGATCATTTTATTTCTGTATTTTATAAATGCCTTGCATAGATACTGTTTATTTTTTTTTCATATTTTTAACATACATTAAAAATTCAGTGTGTCTGTTTGTCCTTGTGTTGTTTTAAGGCCTGCAACTAGCAAATATTTGATTTAAAAAACAAAAAAAAAAAAACATGCTAAATTTCTTTCCTTTACTCAAGACACGAGTAGTCACTCTTGAGTACTCACACATACAGAGTACTGATACCACAAGTACTTTTGATACATATAATTTTAGTGACATCAATTGCATAATTGTTAAAAAAAAAAAAGACCTTAATTGTTTCTTTATGACACACGATGAATTGTCAAACTGCTGCATTGTAGTTGCAACTACTGATGAGGACTTACTCCATGTCTGTCACTCCGCCACCAGAGTGGCGGTTCATGCTTTTGTTTTTACAGTCATGTTCCTGTTTTATTTTGATAGCCCTGACTCCACTCTCACCCCAGGTCACTTACCCTTCCTGCAGCTCAATGATTACCGGTCCACGCCCATGATCAGCACCACCTGTTCCCAATCAACCCGGACATAAAAGCCACCTGATTCCTCCCCTCTGTGCCGAAGTGTCACATATCTCAGTGCATGGAAGCGTCCTCTCAGTCCTCGTACCACAGTCCTTGTTTGATGTCTAGCCTTGCCTTGTCTTGCGCCTTTAGTTTGCCCTGGTTTTCCTCCCTTGTGGAGCGCCTTTTGTTGTCCCTGTTTTTGAGTGCCCTTTTTTGTATCTCCCGTTTGGAGCTCTTTTTGTTCAGCCTTTTTTCCCTCCTTGAGAGGCGATTTGAGTTTCGTGCGATTAAAGCTGCAGCCTTGTTGGCCAACTTACACTCTGCGTCTGAGTCCTACCTCCTCTCGTCGTGTCAATGTCATATTTTTACCTGTTATCGGTATTCGCCCAGCGCGACCAAAAAAAATGTGGACGATTGTTGCACCTTTAGTCGGACTGAATTTATCTATCCGCCTGTCTATCTGTCCATCTTTTACACAATTATACACAACCTAGACTCCTCATTCCTCATAGGAATTTTTGTCCTTCTTTGCAGAGGATAAAGAATATGTGCCTGTAAGTATTTTTAGATTATCTGTGGTACTGTGGTACTAATACATAATATGATACAAATAACCATTGCTAAAAGGGTTATAGCATTTCCACAGAGATGTTATCTTGTAAACCGGACCGTGTCTATGGCATGTGTTAGCATTAAGCTAGGGAAGGCAATGTGCTCATTTTAAATAAAAGTGTTATTCATTCTTGGTTTGACAGTAAACTTAAACTGGGCGTGGCAATAAAAAGCTCAAAACCTTTTTGGAAGAACTTTTATGTTCAGTTCGAACGGTTGTATTTTTCAGTAAGATGAAAATCCATCCTTTTACACTTTGCTATCCAGTTCAGGGTCATGGGGATCTGTAACCCATCCCAGCTGACTTGAGGATCTTGGACTGGTTGCCAGTCAACAATAGTGCACATATTCATAGAAAAACAAATCAAACTTAGTTTCTGCTGAATGGTAACATTTTTTTTTTGCAATTCAGTTCAATTCCTTTCATTCCTTTAAAAAAAAAATAGAAATGAAAAGGGACATAGAGAAGTAAAACTTATGTTACCCGCCCCTAATCAACAACAACAAAAGTTAATCAACACAAAGTAATCAACAACAACAAATAATCAACACAAAGTAAATGACAGCGAGTGGTAAAAATGTCATCAACATCACAGCCGTATAGCAAGTGCAGTACGCTCAGCGCAGCAGAAAAGTTATGTGTATTCTTTCATATGGCGTCTTGCAATGAAAAGAAGACAATTGCTTTCATCAGTTCTGAGGTTTACAGAAGTGCCTGATCTTTTCAACACAGGTTATCTGTAGTACAAACAGTCTTTACACTTTTCCATTCATAACAAACAAAACTGTTTAAACTGTTCTGTTTCCATTAAAAACTAATTAAACACCAACCGCTGTGTGAAGCAGTACTAAAACCAGCTTATTACTGGATATATTCTTCTGACAATTGTGCCCCTTCATTGAACATACTCCTCCTCTGTCTCATTTTCCAAAGTGATGTTAATTGTTTCATGTCCTTTGTTGGTAGTAGTAACAAAGCACTGAGAGAGAGACTTGTCTGTGTTCGACAGCAGTGCTAAAAGTAATATATCTGGAAAATGCCGGAGGAGGTGGCGGGGGGAAGAAAAGTTGTTTGTTGACTTTAAGTTTCAAAATTGGCACACAGTGTCATAGTTAATCTTTGCCAGTTTGTCAGAGACGCAGTCAGATGGGAACAGGATACACTCAGCCTGGGAAATGCTTATGCAGCAGCTTCACTACTCAGAAACACAAAAAAAGATGACTTGTACATTACAGGTGCATTTACAAGTATACAACAGGTGAATTGAAACATATGCTCCAGAAATGTAGACTGATGTAATACAATGCAAAAAAACTGCATGTATTGTAATTAACATGAGATATAAGCGCTTTATGGTGTCAGTGAACTCAACCACTTTAAAATAAGCAAATAATGCCACTCCTCATTTAAGATTTAGGTCAAAATAATGAAAATGTAGGAGAATTACATGTGTATTTAAAATAAGCGCAAAGTTTAGCCTTTAATATGGTATCTTAAAGGAATACAAGACTTATGAAGGGCGGCATGAGTGTTAGCACATCCGCCTCTCAGTTCTGAGGACTCGGGTTCGAGTTCAGGCTCCGGCCTTCCTGGGTGGAGTTTGCATGTTCTCCCCATGCCCGCGTGGGTCTTCTCCGGGTACTCCGGTCTCCTCCCACATTCCAAAGACATGCATGGCAGGTTAATTGGGCCCTACGAATTGTCCCTAGGTGTGCTTGTGAGTGTGAATGGTTGTTCGTCTCTGTGCACTGCTATCGGCTGGCAACCAGTTCAGGATGTACCCTGCCTAACGTCCCAAGCCGGGATAGGCTCCATCACCCCTACGACCTGTGAGGAGTAAGCGGTTGAGAAAATGGATGCATGAAGCCACCATTGCCATTGGTCACTCTGGAAATGTAAGTTGTGGGCGGTCCTTAACCTGGACGGTAAACATCTGCCAGCTACATGTTGTGTGTTAAGCACGCTTTAGCCCACATTAGGAGAGGCCACCCCCACCGCAAACCCTCACACCACACGGAATGACGTAAACCGGATGCGCTGAGGATTTTACTCAGATCAGAATTGGCGCAGTATTCGGGATTGAAGTCTTTTTCTTATCCATTCTGTCAGCAAACTCCCATTCAAGTGAATGACAGCAGCTTACGTTTATGTACGGGATACGTCACCACGATCACTTGACCAGGATAATGGCGTCACACCACAGTATGTTCTTATGTTAATACTTAATTGGTTTAAAAGAAAATTCAGAGAATAAGATGACAGAGATATTTGCACTTTTATTCTTTATACACAATGCCTAATCCAATACTGGAAAATGAGTTAAAAAGGAGTCTTTTAAAACATAAACAAAGCACACTGTATTTAGACCAGTGGTGGACAAACTCTGTCCTTGAGGGCCACAGTCCTGCAAGTTTTGGATGTTTCCCTTCTCCAACACAGCTGGTATATGATCAGCTCATCACCAAGCTCTGCATAAGCCTGATAACATGCCTGTTAATTGGAGGGAAACCTCCAAAACCTGGAGGACTCCGGCCCACGAAGACCGAGTTTGCCCATCACTGATTTAAACAGTCCCTGTAGCCACTGTCATATACTGTATTCTTTATCCTCAGTAAGGAGCTAAGATGTCAATATTTGACAGGTCTCCATGTACAGTATATCAGGCTGTTTGTCTGGCTGTTTGCCAAGGCAGGCAGCAGTGCAATGCTCATTCAATGCATGCAAAGTGTTCCTGAAACGGTTTGATCCTTTTTTTTATTTTTTTTTATTCTATTAATTTATGTCTTTACTGTGTGTTTTTAAAAAGTACAAAATTATAGAGTGCTATTTAAATATATTTCTAAAATAAATGTCTGGACAGTGTCGCAGAAATTTTGATACAGTTCTTGTTTAGCCTTTTTGTTCTAACATTTTGTTGTTGTTTGGCAAACACTTGAGGTAGACAAAAGGCGGAAAGGAGTCCTTCAAAGCGCCTTTGAGCATCTCACAGATCTCAAGCTGCTCTGTGGCCAACGCGGCAAGAATGTGTCGGTGCTGATAACAAGCACAGGCGACTGTGTGCGTGCGTGCGTCCGCATCACATACTCCCAACACCTCTCGCACAACAAGAGACGGATGGTAAACATGTCACAATCCTGCCTGGATCTATTTTCAGGCTCAGACGCCGGCATCATGGGTTAATCACTTTTCATTAGCTGGAATGTGGAATGGATGGACTGTTGTGTCAGGCAATGCAGCCTGCTTTCCCCACTTAATGTGGCATATTGAATAATTTAGCAGAATTATGACAGATGCGCCCGCAATGGACTCAAAGGCGTTGGCCTCTGAAGTCACTTCATCACGCTCGTCAAGGCTCATAGCACTAGTGTCGATACGTCTGACAAATGTAAAACTAAAAGCCTCTTTGCTGGAGGCCTACTGCAATCCAGAATAATTTTTAGATGTCGAAAGGGTAGTCGATAAACTGTTTAACTTTTAAAGAACAGTTGCATTTTGTCAAGCAGAAACTCTCTGTTCAAATTTGGTGCATTTAATATTTTTTCACAAATCGATACTATTGGTCTGTCCCTCTGTGATCTGTTATTTTTACGCATTATTACAAAGTGTTGAAAATAGGTTGAAAGCAAATCTGTTCACGCTCGTGGACACTTGAGCTGTCTGAGAGGTATCGAATAACTCTACTGCTTACTTACTCTGCTGAAGCCGTGTATCATTATGTCGCCTCAAGATTGAAAGTATGAAAAAGGCCTCGTTATTCTGAATTGGAGTCAGCCAGAACCAACCACCAAGTGTGGTCCTATTCTCAATCCTTGTAATAATTTGATGAAAACGATCCATAGACGTCTTCTAAAGACACATAGGAACTGCTTTAATGTTAGAAAAGTAGGATTTTAATATCCACTAAAAATGTTGGGTTGTTTTCTTTTTTAGCTCATTAGAACTGTATGAAAATCATGACTTGAGATGCTTGGTCAAATCCTCAACCCATTGCGCTGGGTATAAATACCTAGCTTGATTTTGCTTGATTTACATCCCCCACCCCACTTTTTTATTTATTTATTTATTTTTTTAGATCAACTGTTGCATTAGTTCTTCGCAGAAGGGAATAAATATTGAGGTTCAATTTCAAACTTGGGTGGAGTTTAAAGATGGTTTCACTTTTCTCTTTGCAATTCCCCCGCAGGAATAAAGCTCAATGGCTCATAGTTTTATTGCGTCGGATCACAATCATACATTCTCTGGTGTTTGCCCAAGAGCAACACTCAACTCAAAACTGCGCTCAATCTGATAAGCGCTTTTCAGAATTAATAAGAACAACACTGATAATGGATGATGTCCTGGGAGGAGCAGCATTCAGCCCCTTATTTCATCACATGTGTGATTGCCGGGAATATCAGTTGGACTCAGAGGTTCTGCTGTGCGCATTTCCATCCAGATGTGGGAATTCTTTTCAAACGGATTGAAGAAGACTAATTGGTTTTAGGAAGACAAGACGCTAAACTGGAAATTAAAATTCTCATGGGAAGTTTGTGCGAATGCTGAGAGGCGAACTGCTAAGCACATCGATGAATTGCAGCGTATCATAGCACACCCCTGACAGTATGAAATTGTGCCCCCGGAGTTGCAGAGCGCATCACTAGCAATGACACAGACAACATAGGTAACGTTGTTTAGCTAAGGTTGTGCTTTTTATGTAATTTAAATTCCACAAATAGTATGTGTTAATATTCGTTTGCTTGTTTGTTTGTTTTTTTCAACACGGACCAATTATTAAAAGTGTTTAAACTAAGCCTATTTCCATTCTATTTTATTAATCATAAAAACATGACACCATTTACTTTGCTGACAAATAATGATGTGCATGCTATAGGCTTTGAATCCTGTTTAAATTCTCCTCCTGCTCTTTTGGAACAAAAAAAGAAAGAAAAGAAAAAATGAATGCCAAATAACACTAAAACCGTGATAGTTTGAACTATTTTAGAGACGTACTTTATGTAACGACTCGACCGAGTCGATGAAAAACAGATCCCAGAAAGGCAGGCTCAGAGAAGGAAAACAATCTCGATTTATTCTTTGGTTAAACCGAAGAAGCAAATCTTGCTCGCAGGCAAGATAACGAGAATCACAAAAAACACTTGCACACAGCAAGGAACCCGAAGGTAACAGAAAACACTTGCAAAAGGCAAGGAGCACGAATATAACAAAAAACACTTGCAAAAGGCAAGGAGCACGAATGTAACACATAACACTAGCAAATGGCAAAGAACGCGAATGTAACATAAAACACTTGCAAAAGGCAAGGAACGCAAATGTAACAAAAAACACTTGCAAAAGGCAAGGAACGCAAATGTAACAAAAAACACTTGCAAAAGGCAAGGACAGAATAGCAAACACAAAACACTTGCACCCGGCAAGGACTACACGAAATAGAATGCGGAAACAATCAAAGGCGGATTAAACAGAAAGCGACGCGGATATACACACACGTGAATACAAACTAACCGAGGACCAAAAACAGATACTATGATTTTACCAAACTGGAGAACGCGGAGAACACTTGGACACAATGGTGAGCAAATAATAATCCGACACCGGAGAGGGCAGCTCGGAGTCCTCTTAAAGCATTGATTGCTTAACGCGAAGCAGGTGCGGTGCTGGGGAACGCCTCCCTCGTTATTGGCACTGGAAGAGAGAGAAGCCCAACAGGCTGAGAACCGAACCATGACACTTTAGTCCAATTCATGATTTTCCAAATGTGGTGTGCGCACGACTGTTGGAAAATGTGCTCCCTCTTGTGGTATGCGAAGAATTGTTCTAATGAGGAAGGTGGCACGGACTTCCGACTTCCGGGTTTCCACACATCAGCGTTTCCGGTCACTGCTGGCCGCGTTCCAACACCCGCACCCCCACCGCTGCGCCCCCCAACCGCGTGCTCTGCCAGTGTCGTAAACCGGAAACGGAATCAAAGCTAATGTGTGAAAACCCAGAAGTTGAAAGTCCCGCCTCCTCCATGGCATATACCCCATAGAGATCCTGACGTCACGTGACTTTCCCAGAACACTCCCCCCTGCAGCAGGGAATTATTGGCGCAGCGTTAATGGGCTACAACGTCGTAAGTGCGAAAACGAGCATTTATCCATCAAGAGCATTGACAGTCACTTTAATGAAAAGGACATGATGTTACGTGTACGGAGCGAGGTGGACATTAAGGATTGGCGATGAAGTGTCAGGAGTTTTTTTTGTTTTTGTTTTGTTTTTTGCCTCTTCTCGTTGTGACAGCTGTCAATCATTGATCAAGTGTGGCGTTTGCCGTTTACTCAAAGTGGCAGATGCGTGTTCTAGCATGCCAAAATGGATGCTCTCACGGCCATTTTATGACATATGACATCAACGTCAGGATTAGGGCTGGATCTAAAATACCGATATATCGATATCAAATTGATATTCCTTTTCATAGCCCAATATTGATTCATAAAACCATGAATTGATACCTTTAATACAGCTTTCCCCCCATAAATTAATGTGCCAAATACCTCCCAAGAGAAGTAAGGTAAGAATTGGACATAAGAACACAAAATGTGGATGCATAATTATGTACTATGGCGGTGTCTCTTATAATACAAGTAATTAGTTTTTATTTATTGATTTATAACAACAGTAACAATGTAACAGTAACAATGTTAGTAGATGACGTGGGAACATCAATCTTTGTCTTCTTCACGACTAATTGTGCATCACTGCTGAAGTCACGCATCCTGGTTTGGGGAATGTTGACTACAGCATTAGACAGTTTCTTGTCAGCACTTGAAGCTAGCGTGCTGCTTCTCAATAGCGGCTTGAGAATTGGAACCTGGAACCTTAGTGTAATTAGTTTAGTTTAGTTTACTGCGATTGGCTGGCAACCAGTCCAGGGTGTATCCCGCCTACTGCCCGAAGTCAGCTGGAATAGGCTCCAGCACCCCCGTGACCCTTGTGAGGAGTAAGCGGTTCAGAAAATGGATTAGTTTGGATTGAACAGTTCCACTGTATTGTTGTTGTTGTTATCCATCCATCCATCCATCCATTTTCTTGACCGCTTATTCCTCACAAGGGCCGCGGGGGGTGCTGGCGCCTATCTCTGCTGGCTCTGGGCAGTAGGCGGGGGACACCCTGAACTGGTTACCAGCCAATCGCAGTGTTGTTGTTATTATTATTATTATTATTACGTATGGCAAGTGAGCCTAGTGATAGAAATAATGGCTTCTAATCACGCTGCGCTAAGATGGTGACGTAAATGGTTGAAGATGATCATGTTTTAGTAGCCCGCCCCCCAGCCCCCAAAGGCTGCGCTTTTCACTTGTCAGCGTTTCTTTGAAGTCGGCCAAACTGTGCTGTGCTGTGTCATCTACCGACCTCCAAAATACAATAAGGACTTTTTAAATGACTTTGCAAATCTTGTTGCCGAAGTCATTCTAAAATATGATCATATCCTCATTATGGGGGACTTTAATATTCATGTGTGCTGTCCTGACAAACCATTGGCTAAGGACTTTTTAAGCCTTATTGACTCAATTAACCTCGTGCAGTGTGTGTCTGGTCCCACACATGATAAAGGTCATTCGTTAGACCTGGTCCTTGTTTATGGTCTCCCGGTGTCAAATCTAAAAATAATGGACAATGTGATATCTGATCATATGGCTGTTTGCTTTGATGTGAATTTTCATCCGACTGCTTCTGTTACATCTGCTGCTCCTGAATCAAGTCGTAGAGTTTTTAACCCCCTCACTGCTGGTCAGTTCTCTGATGCCTTTGATGAGTTTTGTATCCCCACTTCAAACACAGAGGAACATCCTCCTTCCACTCACGCTGCCTCAGTATACTTCATTCAGTGGCTCCATTCAAAACCATACGGTCCAAAGTCAGACATGAGCTCTGGTTCAATGAAAAAATGCGTGCAGCCAAACGGGAGTGCCGCAAAGCTGAACGAAAGTGGAAAAAGGACAGATTGCAGGTCTCCTATCAGATCTTGAAAGACAGTTGGCGCTGTTACCAGAATACAGTGAAAGAGGCAAAAAAGAACACCTCCCAAATATCATTCAGGCAAACCGCCATAATCTGTTAGGCGCGGCCGGGATTGCCGGCGAGAGTGGATCCCAAAATACGCAGACCAGAGAAAGGAGGATCAAGAATTTATTCTGCGGATGCGCGGAAACAAACAACCGAAAAAAGCTGGTCAAACAACCAGTACAAAACAACTCAACCGAAAACACTTGCAAAGGGCAAGGAGAAAAATAGCAATTAACGAAAAACACTTGCTTACAAAACGCAAGGATTCACAGCAAACATCATATAACACGAAATAGAAAGTTCAACTTAGGAAAACGTGGCCAACAGCGCACACGTAAAAGGTAACACTACAAGTCTAGGTGAGGGAACGCAAACTAAAATCCAAACATTCTACAAAGTACAACAAAGGGCGACGTAGTAATACAAGACACGTGAAAAGACTATGAAAGGCTATGAAAGGCTATGAAAACGTTAGAATAAACACTTGGCTGCACAGCAGTGAGCAAGATGAATAATCTGGCAGTCGGCAGTGGTGGCGCAGTGGCTTTATAGTCCATTGATTGACCATGTGGAACAGGTGTGGTCATTAAGAAGGGAACGCCCACCAATCACTTGGGTGCTGGAATGAAAACAAACAGGCCTGAGAGCAAAACCATGACATAATCTACATGTACTATTCAAAACTATTGATTCAGTACTTAAACCTCCTCAGCCTACCTGCACAAACTCTTCCCTCGAAATGTGCAATAGCTTCCTTCAATTCTTTATTGATAAGATTGACAAAGCTAGAGCAATCACCACCACCAACATCACTTCTGACCCTTCCATTCAGGTCCATGGCTCGGTGGTGCTAAATTCATTTGAAGCCATTTCTCTGAGCTCTCTAGCAGATGTTGTCCTACAGATTAAGCCATCTGGGTCACCATGTGATTCTGTTCCCCCTCATTTCTTTAAAGAGGTTCTCCCGAGTATCGGAAAATCAGTTCTGCCTATTATCAACAGTAGCCTGTCTTCTGGCGAAGTCCCCAAACAATTTATACATGCTGTGGTGCAACCACTCCTGAAGAAACCCGGTCTAGACCAATGTGTGCTGTCAAATTTTAGGCCCATTTTCAAATTGCCTTTTATCTAAAAAAAATTCTGGAGAAAGTGGTGCACATGCAACTAAGCACTTTCTTGGACAACAATAACATCCTAGAGATTTTTCCAGTCAGATTTTAAGAAAATGCATAGCACAGAGTCAGCCCTGTTACGAGTTTTTAATGACATCCACCTGGCAAATGACACTGGAGACTATGTATGTCTCATTCTGCTAGATCTGACTGCAGCGTTTGATACAGTGGACCACAGTATTCTGTTGGCTCGTTTACAGCACCAGGTGGGCATTGGTGGTAGTGCTCTTGAGTGGTTTCGATCCTATTTGGCTGACAGAACATTCTGTGTTTACCTTGGGTGCTCCGACTCCCGCACCGCCCCACTGTCATATGGCATTCCACAACGTTCTGTATTGGGGCCCCGACTGTTCTCATTATATTTACTGCCCTTGGGCTCCATCCTAAGAAATCATGGAATCTCTTTTCACAGCTATGCGGATGACAGTCAGATCTATGTCACGCTTAGTAAAAAGGACGCTTTCACATTGAGGCCTCTTTTGTCCTGTTTGGAAGAAATCAAAGCCTGGATGGCTTTAAATTTCTTGAACTTCAAGAAGACAGAAGTTATGGTCTTTGGTCCCAGCGGCTCTTCTCATCCTGCCGACTTGGGTCCTCTGGCACACTATGTAAAGCCAACAGCCTCAAGATGTCAAGATGGACAGTGACTTTAAACTGGACCGGCAAATTGCCGCTGTTGTCAAATCCAGCTTTTTTCATCTTAGGCAGCTGGCTAAGGTAAAAAAAATCTCCTATCTCAGCAGCACTTAGAAATGGTAATCCATGCTTTTGTTACATCTCGGCTGGATTATTGTAGTGCACTTTATTTTGGGATCAGCCAGTCCTCCTTGCAGCGTCTCCAGCTTGTCCAAAATGCTGCTGCTCGTCTCCTTACTGGTGCCCGGAAGAGGGAACACATAACCCCTATCCTGGCCTCTCTTCACTGGCTGCCCGTGAAATTTAGAATCCATTTTAAGATTCTTCTATTTGTTTTCAAATCTCTCAATGGTCTTGCCCCACCTTATCTTGCTGAGCACTTAGACCCCTACACACCTGCCCGGTGCTTCAGGTAAGCAGACCAGACTCAATTGGAGGTACAGAGGGCTAAGCGAAGGCTTAGAGGAGATCGAGCCTTTGCTGTTGCCGGTCCCTCCCTTTGGAACAACCTTCCACTAAATATTAGGCAATCCCCCTCTTTATCCTCTTTTAAAACACATCTGTATTCTTTGGCTTTTGGCGCACCATGAGACTTGTTTTTGGTGTTTTGTGGTGTGTATGAATTTGATGTTTAATCCATCCATCCATCCATCCATCCATCCATCCATTTTCTTGACCACTTATTCCTCACAAGGGTCGCGGGCGGTGCTGGAGCCTATCTCAGCTGGCTTTGGGCAGTAGGCGGGGGACACCCTGAACTGGTTGCCAGCCAATAACAGTGTTTGATGTTTAATCTACTCATTTATCTATGCATTTATTTATCTATTTATTCACTCACCTACTTCATATTAATTTACTGATGTAAAATTTACAAACTTCAAAATGTTTGCTTTTTTCTTGTTCTGTTACCTTATTCTTTACTGCACAACCGATTTATGTTTCATGTACAGCACTTTGTATACACCAATGCCTGTTCTTAAAGCGCTTAATAAATAAAGTTGAGTTGAGTTATTATTCTAAGCATAATGAGGACAAAGGTGCATGGAAATATCCACATCGGACACACTTGCTAAGAGACAACAATAAAGCTCAATGAGCAACATGACAATGAAAATTGCTTCTTTTATGACTTAAGTGCCAATTAAACACATCAGCGGCATTCGAGTAGATCCTTCGCCAGCTCCGTTATCTTGAGATTAGCGGATGTGAGCGTGATGGAGATGCAGCTTAAAAGCGCGTTCTCCACTGAAGATGATGTAACAAAAGGAGGACACCAGGGGATAAAACCACATTTCAGACTGTTTACAGAGCAAGAGTGAAGTGTTATCCAACTTGACAGAGCATTATCTGGTAAATTTAATCCTGTAATTTATAGAAGTTAATTAAGAACAATTCAGCATTTGTTTGTTTAAAAATAGCTTTTGAAAATACATGTACAGTATGTTACATTTTTAAACAGTTTCAAATGACATACCTCTAAAAGCATATTGCTAGCTATGACGTCAAAGGCTGAGCTGCACTCTCTTTAGAGAGTAGCTAGTGACTAGACACAAGTGAATAACATTTCCTGATACTTACCCATTGTCAAACTCAAGACGATTCAAAGATGCATCTCGATACATGAGGTGCGATTTTAAAGACGGTTCGATATTAAAAGGGAACGATTTGGTTCAGTTTCATTCAAAGGATCACTATTTGATTCGGTGTAGCAGTGATTATTTGATTACTCGACAACTACTAAATTGTCAAATTAATTGGAAATTATTTTGATACTCCATTAATCATTTGAATAGCATGTTTAATTTAAAATAATCTAAATCTCATAATTTGTACATTTGCAAACATTTGCTCTTATTTTGGAAAACAGTGATCAATTTATTTACGTAATTACTTTGTCGCGGTCCGAAGGGGATATTCCAATCGAGCACAAATGAGTATAAACACTCTGTCAGCCAAGCATGTAAACATCCATCCATCCATCCATCCATCCATCCATCCATCCATTTTCTTGACTGCTTATTCCTTACAAGGGTCGCGGGGGTGCTGGAGCCTATCTCAGCTGGCTTTGGGCAGTAGTACACCTTGGACTGGTTGCCAGCCAATCGCAGGCATGTTAACGTGTTACCTCGATTGTTTCAGAAACCGGAATTCTGGCCGTAACCCGAATGTTGACTGCATGTAAACGTAGTCACTGTTCTTGAGCATTCTTTGTTCAGGCTGGCGTACTTTGGAGTGCCCTACCTACGGAAACTAGAGCAGCTAACGCTTTAGAAATGTTTATACTATATCGACTTAAAGACTCATTTTACTCAATATACTTATTTTGTTACAGAAGGAATTGTGTGCAGCTGAAGTTTCTGCTGTAAGACATGCTAGTGTTGCTAGTTTACCACATTTTGCCTGCTGTCCAAAGGGATGACGCGTCATTATGCCAGAAGCCATAAATCCTCTCCTCATTCTGCTTGCTTGTTAGCGGGTTGCTGGTCCGAAACACAATCATAGCACCATTTATTCATTCAATGCTGACTGAGCGGCTCCATCATTTTGTCAGGACCCCGGCCGTTCATGTGGGGCTGGCCTCCTCATCCATCCAATCACTTAGACGCCCAAAGAGGCCCATTCATCATCCCCTGTTTAATTTTGACATGTCGTGACAAGTGTGACAAAAGATTGTTTGCGCTGTCAATACATTAGGCTATGGTAGCATCACTGTGAGCCAGTGGTGGAAAGTAACAAACATAGTTTTATGATGGAAGTGCCCACCTTTTGGCCTGTGCTTTAGCACTTTCAGCAAATCCTTGATAATGCGAGGCCTTGAAAAATGCACAGACTGAGCACCGAGTGAAGCAGGATTACTTCTGTCGATCGCTGTGAGTACACACAGTACTTCTCAATCCGTGCATTTTTGTGAGGCTTTGCATTTTAAGCATTCGATGAAAGTGCTGAAGTACACGCCAAAAGGTGGGCACTTCCATCAATCATCCAGTCAATGACGATGCCCACTTTTGGTTAAAAATATGTAAAGTAAACACACAAAGAGGAAACGTAATCCATGTTTGAGATCGTGATTGCGTGTTGTTAGAATTTTTCAACCACTACAGCGTGCAGTTAGCTAGCTAGCTAGTTATGCCTACACCTACATAGTGTTATGTTGTTTTTTTGTTTTTTTGTTTTTTTGTTATTTTGGCTACCATAATGTGTTGAAATATAACACTTTGTGGGCATATAACTACGAGAAAATACTGTATCTGCTGAAATGTCTCTCATGGAGTGTTCACAGGTTGAATTACGTGTGCCTCTGTGCTTAATGAACGGTTGACTTTACCTTAAGAGTTCTGTTTCGAGATCCACACACCAACAAACTAGGATGTGACGCTGCGGACGAGTCTGCTGGACAGTGCACATTAGTCAGCTAGGAGCCTCGGTTAGCTTACTATCAAGGCGTGGAAAGCCACACAAACATAACATACACATGTAGACGTAAGGGGTATTGTTTTTTTCAGTTGTTATCCTTAGCTAGTTTAGCACAAACTTAGCAACACTGTGGGAACAAGTGATTGCATAAAAGTTGAGCCAAAGCTAGGTAACTGTTAAACAACATATGAAGTGAAATGTAACAAAAAATGGTTACCTTCTTACTATTAGCATCTATTAGCATTATGTAAGTTGATCAGACACCTTTTTGTGTATTTTTTTTTATTGTGCCAGTATATCATAACAGGTATATTATGTACAGTAATTGACAGTAAAAATCTATTATTCACTTTCTCTGTTTTGTACTTTACATTTTGTAACCTGTTCCTTTATTATTTTTGCCTTCCTACAGCCTCCACAGTGAGAGTGATGGCTGCTAATCATCCCTTTCACTGTGGACGAACTCCTGGGTGCCTTTCCTTGCAGGGTACTTCTGTGCCCCGCCATGTTGTTGTTTTGGGTGTGTCTGTGGGTACGATCATGGTGATGTGTGTGTGTGTGTGTGTGTGTGTGGATGTTCAGCACTTTGAGTTGCATTTTGAATGTATGAAAGGTGCTATATAAATAAAGTTTAATTGATTGATTGATACAGAAGTTGAATCAGTACTTTTATGTTTACATCAAAAAACAATTATACTATAATAATAGCTGTAATTCTACTTACAGCAAGTATAGTGTGAGTCCTTACAGTACCTCTGCTGTGAACACACAATGAGCTGCAGTGGCGTGATCCATTGGTTCTGCCGCGTGCTCTGCCCGAATCAAAAGTGAGCGAATGCCCCTATAATTACTTCTATCAAATATTTATCCATCTACTTATGTAGGAACTTTACAGCACATCACACTGATGCTCTTTCGGCCTTGCCACTGGCAGCATTAGGGGCTT
Organism: Festucalex cinctus; assembly: GCF_051991245.1. Taxonomy (NCBI): domain Eukaryota; kingdom Metazoa; phylum Chordata; class Actinopteri; order Syngnathiformes; family Syngnathidae; genus Festucalex; species Festucalex cinctus. The sequence continues at coordinate 27,971,492 of NC_135411.1, forward strand.
GAAATAATGGGAAAACCATATCCAAAGTTTCCCCTCATCTCCATTTATACTCCTTATTTATGTACTCCAGAAACTAAACTGTTTCTTGTTCCACGGGAGCATTGGCCTTGCCAAAAAGCGCCGTGAAACTTTATCAACAAGAACACTCCCAGAGCAAAAATCTCTGTCAAGGCCGAATAGTAAACAAACCAAAAGTCTATGGACATGAATCGTTTGTCGGTTTGTTGAATTAACAACTACAGTAGTTAACCATGTAAGGAGATGTCAGGTATGTGAAATATTACATTTTGGAAGTTGCTCCAGCCATCTGCACTGTCATCTGGTTGTGAACAAAAATTGATTGTATTCTGCATTGGCCTTCAAATTAACAGAAAAAAAATCTATATAAATAAATAAAGTACGTGACTATCAAATTAATAGATACTTTAAACGAATTGATACATTTGTAAAAAAAATAAAAAATAAAAAATTCAAAATCATTACACACTGCAAAACACACAACAGCATGTGGGGTGTGCGTGCGCGTGTGTACACACTAAATATGTACATATATACTGTATGTACAGTATATCAATATGTGATAGTCATAAACTAATTAAAACTATATATTATTTAATATAAAAATAATGCATAAAATGATGTTTTATTGATCCTGAAAAACATTCAATGAAAAATACTGTGAATGTAAAAATATAGCAATTAATAACAATGATTTATGATTGTTTATTATTAATAAACAAACACAACCTGTTTAGGTAGCTCATTCCTGAATCCAGGCAAGTTCTACGTAATGTGCATTGTGAGGCAGAGTACTTTAAAAAAAAAAATACTCTGAAAGTTCCATTTAATTGAGCGTAAGACTATCTTGGCACTGGGACTCTCAACTGGAAAATTAGCAAAATATAAAAAGTGTAAAAGTCTGGAATTAAAAGTGCAGGTTGCAGAAAATGAAAACTAAATTGACTTTATTCTCATCTAAGTTAAAAAAATAAAATAAAATGAAATAACTTCTTCATGATGATATTTGCCCGAAAGAAGATCCTGCCACGCATCAGTCTAATTTGCTTTTGTTCACCTCGTGCTCTGTTTGTTCTTGCTAATTACAAAGGGCAGGCGAGTCACAGGTGAAGACGTTTGAGGGTGGGAGGGAGTCAGAGAGGGAAAGAGACAGGGAGAGAGACATTTGTTGGGCTTACATGATAACCAGCTGAGTTGATTGAGGGGGGGGGGGGGGGGTGACCTTCAACAATGCTTATCCAAAGCCGGTTTTCAGGAGCAGCCTCACGCTACCATTGGATTATTGCAACATTCCTAATTAGTGCACCCAAGCTTTCGATGTGTTAGTCCACAGCGGTGCAATCATGCAATTAGAATGATCTAAATCAAAATATCAGTATGGCTAGTACACAAGACAGTCTCTCAATAAAAATGAAGAAAGAACTGTCCTTTACGCCCATGCATACTGCACGTACATACAGTATACAATATCCCATTAGAATGACTCCATAAAACACTGTTGAACATGCAGCATAAACTCTTAACTACGGAACTAGATCCTCATCAAAATGTTCTTCCCACTAATTGTTTGAGTCTTACGATTGACTTTAATAAATGGTGTACATGCTGATAATTGGCCCAAATTTGAGCACTCTTCCTCCCTTCCTATTATAAATAGCAAAGGCCCAATTATAGGCTGTCCCTAAAAGATGATCCCGATTATTCTGCGCATTCTGGTTGACAGTGCACTTAGTGACGGATTTCCCCATCTGCGCGTGTTTAGTGAATTAGGTGCTCGCTGATTGTTCCATTTTTACCGGTTAGCGCGGTGCAAAGGCAACGCAAATATTTAGTGAATAGGCCCCAATATTTTTTGGGTGTTATATAAAAGTAAAATTGATTGACAAGTGCATTAAAATAGATAATATATAAAAGTAATCATTCATAAATAATAGATAAATATACCGACTTACACTGGTTACAAGTTAAAACAGGTGTTTTCCGTACATGCAGTTTATATGGCACTATAAATATATAACAGTAAAAAAGTATTTTCTAATTTAGGCAATTAATATATGACACTATAAATATATATAGTTAAAAAAAAATGCTCCCCCAATTTAGAGGCGATTGCTGCAGAGGTAGCCCATGTCTATCACAATGTAAGCATGGTTTAAGCTATAACTCTGTGCTCTAAAGTTTGACTGATCAGAACACTAAATGACGATGATAAAATATAAATGGGAAAATAATCTCCACATAATGTGACATAGGGCTTAATTTAAGTTACAGGATGAATTTTCTACTTATTACTTAGTGTTTTATATTAATATATACATTTTTAAGATAAGTAGGAAATGTTTTTGTTTGAGAGAAATTTATTTTGATAAGTTAATTTTGTTAGTTTGTATTCAAGTCAATTTCTGGATAACTTTTCCATACGTTAATATAATTCAAAAATATGCTTCCTATTCAACTCAGGTTTAAATAATCAAAAATTGTTTCAACTACACAAAAAAAAAAAAATGATCGATGAGGTGTCCCTTATTTATTTTTCAAGGAGTTGACAACCCTCGGGCTAATGTAAAAACGGCATCAGCGAATAAAAAAAAAAAAAAAAATGAAGCGGTCTATTGCTGATTATTTTCTAAAACAAAATGAGAATGAGGAGGAGAATGATGGTGGAAAAGGAGGGCCAGCGGAAGGTGCCATATCAAACGATACAGATGAAAAGATCAGGGGAACATCGGCTGAGGAGCAGGTGAAGAAAAAAAAGAAAAAAAAAAGTACTGACTTTTACTGAGCTAAACAAAATAATGTTCACATGAGTTCAGTTCTATGAAATTATTGACTTGTTTTGATAGCCACTGCTGTTGCAGGCAAACCTCGTGTTCTTATGAAATATTTTGCAAATATATCGAGTTGCGTATGCCTAAGGTCATGCTGTACCTCCACAAAAAATGGTGCGACCAAATCCTGTGCTGTGCGAGCAACTAAAAATGTTACTCGCACCACTGCTAGTAGTGGAAAAGTTAGTGTAGAGCCCTGTGTCCAGATATCACATATAAAATATTTAACTTAACAGAAACTAAATTGAGTGACTTATCATTTCATGTTGATGTACAGTAATTCTTCACTTGAACCAACCTGAATTTTTTTTGCCTTGATCCAAATTATTTTCTTAACATTTTAGTTACTAAACCAAACTAATTTATTTACTTTAAACTGAATTGACATCTTCACGTATTCACTTTGACACCAATTAATTTATCTATAACCAAATATGAATTCTCGCATTTTATAAAATTAAAGGACCACTGATTGTCACACGCACCTGAAATTCGTTCTCCGCATTTGACCCATCTGAGGTAGCGGTTAGCAGCAATGTGGGCTTGCCTTTGGGGATCATTTGGTCATCTAACACCCCACTTCAAACCTGTAATGCTGAGTGTCAAGATGGGAGGCAAATGGGTCCCATTTTCTAGTCTTTTGATATGACCCAGCTGGGAATTGAACTCACAACCTCCCAGTCTCAGGGCGGACACTCTACGACGAGTTCACTGAGCTGGTTTAGTATATTTGACTAATAAATAAACAAACAAACAAACAAATAAATATATAAAAAATAGGGGTGTTGAAAAAATCGATTCGGCAATATATCACGATATTGCATCGCACAATTCTCGAATCGATTCAATAGGCGGCCAAATCGATTTTTAAACATCCATATTTGATGGAAAAATATTCACCAAAACGTCTTAGGATTCACACCTTAAGCATGAAAGAATGTTCTATTAATGGAACAGTTAGCCTTAATATTTTCATTTCAATGCTGTTCAAACATGAAACAGATTACAACCTCAATAACCCCGGGTTTTCACCGGATGCGGTTGCGGTGCGGTTGCGGTGCGGTCCGGCGACGCAAGCAATTAGATTCCATTCATTCGAATGGTGCAGTTTACACCGCTTGCGGGTGCGTTGCGTGTCGACTGCGTCTCAGCTGCGGCGTGCCGCAGGCCTTCCGCAAGGATAGCCTATTTTCTATTTTTGCCGGACGCCGCAGCGGTAGGCCTCCGGCAAATGGCAAGCTAGCACAAAACACATCGAGCAGGACAGGAAGACCGACGCAGTTTCAAAATAAATTTCCGGTTACCTTTCAGAATAAAACACTCGCCAGCTCCTATTTCTCAAGCTTTTCAGCAAAACGTGACGTGGGCGTCGCCGGGCCATGTGCTCATTCACGGTTTAGACACCAGCGAACATGGACGAGGAGAGGTTTATATTGGAGGTGGAAAACCACAAACTAATATATGACACGGCACATCCTTTTTATAAGGACAACCAAAAAAAGGATGCTGCATGGAATCTCATAGCAGAAGAAGAAGAAAAGGTTAAATCAAAAGAAGTCCACCTCTCTTTCTGCTTCTCTGTTGAGCACAGACTTTCTGTATGTTTGTCGTTGTGAAATGCCACATGATCGCGCGCGCGCGGTCCCGCGAGACACGTTGGGAAGTGGGCGGCGACGGAGCTGCCGGACCGCAGCTGTGCGGAGCCGGTGTGGATTGACAAAAAAATTGACCCGTCCGGAGCACGCAGTCAAGAGGCACCGCACCACAACCGCATCCGGTGAAAACCCGGGGTAAGACTGAAGTTTCAGATAAATAATACATTTCATACAAATCTTACACTGTACATTTTTACTGATTTGTATTTTCTAAATTTGAATAAAAAAAAAAAATCTCAACAATCGACCTATGAATTCGTATCGGGATTAATCGGTATCAAATCGAATTGTGACCTATGAATCGTGATGTGAATCGAATCGTCAGGTACAAGGCAATTCACATAAAAAATGAGTCATATGTAACATATGGGCTAGAGATGAGGTGAGGATGGAGAGAGAAGAGGAGAAAGATGATGATAAAGGCAGAGTATCCCATTTATAATATCCCATGGGCAGCCTTCCGAAAGATGTCAGACAACAACAAGAGAAAACCAAATTGTCGAACATGCAAATGAGCCCGGACAAATACACGTGATAACAGGCCTATACAATCTGAGCTGTAATTAAACAATATCAAATGAGAGACTGCTTTGGCTCCAGATACAGTACAATGCCAAGGTGGTACTGATGTGCTGTCGTTTTGAATACACATGCAGTCCATTGGGCTCAAACTAAATATATTATTTGGAGGGCATGAAAGAAAAAAAAATATTGGAAGGAAATCAAAAACTTTATTTTGGGTCCTTTGGATGTATATTTAGTTCCGTACAAATCAAAATTGAGGTCTGTCGATGCAAAATAAATGGTTTTCACAATCAAATCAATAACTTTGTCAGGTTTTGAATGGAAATGATTATTTTCAATGAACAACTGCATGTAACAATTTTTACAGTGTAGGGCCTCCCGCTGGCGGGACATGCCCGGAACATCTCTGCAGGGTGGCATCCGAATCAGATGCCCGAGCCACCTCAACTGGCTCCTCTCAACGCGGAGTCCATCCAGGATAACTGAGTAAAGTCTGTATTCTCCCCACCAGTCATGACGTCAAGAGTCAAGGTCAGCAGCACCCCATCTTCACTACACAGTGTTAAATGGTGCACTCCTCTCCCGAGACCACAATTTCCTTGAAGCCGTCCGGAAGTTGTTTACCATGGCCTCGCCTAACGCCTCCCAACGTTTAATTTAAGAATAATCTATGCGTCATGTTATGCTCAACCTTTTCGATCCCACGGCTGGTGATCCACGGGGTGGCAGATCGGGACATGGGCGGCATCCACACTTTTGATCAATGTTTTTCCTGTCGAATGTGTTAACAGCGGGCAGGACTGTGCACCTGCGGCTTGATTCCCCCCCTCCTCCTCATCCCCTGCTCTGTCTGCTCAGCCGACGGCCTCCCAACTCATCATTTCGCTCATGCGTCTCACCCGGCTGCCATACAGTCGGCCGCACACGCGCATTAAAATTCCAATCCTGCCCTGTCTCACACGAGAGTATAAAGCAGGCGTGGGGAATATTGTTCTGAGAGAGCGAGATGTGCTGCCTGTGCCTTGCCGCCCTCGCTCTGGTTGCTCTTGGCTGACTTGGTGACATCACAAGTTGAGCTGAGATGAAGTGGCTTAGCGGCAGAGGAAGCGTTTCCCATAGGGGGGTTGATGGAGCATCTTTCAGGCGTGGGAGTGCTGGAGGAGGGGAGTTTGGTGCTTTATGTGCATTTGATGTGTTTTGAATGTATATTTTGAACATGAAAACAATACATAACCCTTAAAAAAAAGTTGCAAGCAGACAGATCCTGCTCAGTGAATTGTGACATTATACATGTTCAAAGATCATTGCTGAAAATATTCCAAGACTGACAACTGTGTGTTGTGGTGATAAAACAACAGTTTTCCAGATGTATTTATTTATTCATGTATTTATTTATTTATTTATTTATTTATTTTGGGGGGGGGGGGGGGGGGCAGCGCATGGCTAAAACGACCATCAGTGACAAGCATGAGTCCCACCATAAGTTGCCCCTCCCCAACAATATGAACTCTTGAGTGCCTTCGTTCCTATCACCGATTATCTGTTGCAATTGTGAGATGATACACCCCAAAAATATCCCTTCGGTACCCCAGGGATGTTGCCACTTTAGAGTGCCACGTTGTGGGCTTTAAGTACATGCATGTCACACAGAAAAAGGTGGAAGAGCGTGGGGGGAGAATGGTCAGACTTGACCTTCAACTTGTGGGCAAACGCCTCACGCTCGCTTGATTTTTCACGTTTCATAGCTCATGTGCCGATTATTTTTACTCACTCACATTTGGCATTAGGGATGTGCCAAAAAATCGATTCATAAAAGAATTGAGATTCTCATTTATTAATCGAATCAATATTAATATCCAGAAATTGATTTTATTTAAATTAGAAATGAAGAAGAAGGGGATAAGGCAGTTGTAGCCCAAATGCTGTTTTTGTGAAAAAAGGCACTTACAATAAAAAAATTAATAAATGTTTAAACAAAAAAAGACACTTTAATGTCTCTATTTGTCATTTTGTCTTGCAAAGCAGACTGGAGTAGATCATGACAATGTGTGGATATCTGTAAATTGAAGCAGAAATCATTTGTCAATCAAATCATTTTGAATCGAAAATTGTTTGAATCGAGAATCGAAAATCGATTCTGAATCGAATCGTAGACCCAAATATCGTAATCGAATCAAATCGTGAGACAGTCAAAGATTTCCAGCCCTATTTGGCATGGTTGTTCACAACTCTCTTCCCTGTCGTGTGTCAGAATTTGGACGGCATTCATTTCACTTTACAGAGCCTGGGGAAAAGTCACGTTCACTAGCGGAACCATGCATCAGCCCCGTTTGCGTCTTGTTCTGTGTGTTTGTCGCCTCCCCAAAGCTTGTGAGTGATTGCGGTTTCACCCTCGGCTGCTCTGATGAAATGTTAAAGCGCCTCATTAATTCATTTCTGTCTCTTACATAACACTGATTGCATACGTGTCGTGACTCACAGTAAGGCAAAAGTACATCTTTTATTGCACACTGACACATATTACTACATTGCATGCGTGTCCTAATGTGGGCCATTAAAAACTTTAGTGTAGAGGTCACATGGTTGACATTAATAACAGTTAGAGTGGTTATATTGCTTTTTATTTGTTAATGGGGTTGGCAAAAACAGTACATTGCCACGGGATTATTAAGCGGTTACATATTGTCATGTTTTGGTTTTGTGGGGGTGGGATTTTGTTTTCTTTTGGTGTTTTTGGTTGTCACGTATTCCTTGTCTCTTCCCTTGTGCCGTTATGTGTAATCACGTCCACCTGAGTGCGTCTTCCCTTCCCACTGTGTTGACCAATCAGCTCCCTTGCCACTTGTGTCTTGCCCAGCTGTGTCAAGTCATTGTCAATTAGTCTGTGTGTATTTCGTCACCTATTTTCCGTTCAGTTCTTGTTGAGTCATTGTGCCTGTCATTGTGACTGTTCCTGTCATTGTTACTGTTCCTGTGATCCATGCCATGCCTTGTTGCCCTAGTGTTTTCGTAATTAGTTTGTTTTTGACCTTGTTCATTTGTATTTTTTCCATAGTCCCTAGTTTACATTTTTTTGTTAATTAAACCCATTTTTTACTTGCATCCCTGCCTTGCCCTGTTTTTGTTGCCCCCTGCATTTGGGTCCTGCCTCCAACCCCCCCATCGTGACACATATTAATAATGCCATTTTTGTTATGCGCTATGAGGACAAAAGTATCGTGACATTGGTAATTGTTACGGTCAATTCAGTAACAGTCTTCTTTACCCGCAAATGAATGGTTAACAGGTTGGATCATAAATGTCATGGTCCCCAAATTCTTCCACACTAAACTCATGCTCCAAAAATACCTTTCTGGGTTAGGTTTAGGTCCAAAATCTGACCATTCAGAGAGAATTTCTCTGAAAAAAAAATAACGATTCCCGCCCATCCTTTCTGAAAGAGCTTGGCAGACTCACAAAGACATTAAGTGTACAGTAAACGTACCAAATTGCTGTCATGACTCATTACTTTCAAACTTCAAGAGTAGCAGATTAGCTTCCCTCCAGCAGAAGCATCAGTCTGCCCTCACGTCAGCTTGTCCACTTTTTTTTTTTAACGTGTCCACATCCAGCAGGGTGTCAAACGCATTTCTGCATTTCAACAGAGCAGTAAACACCTTGAGGCAGCGTACACGTTTCTACAGTAATGTGCATCCTATAGGAGGGACTCTAAAATAAAGTGCGCTGTTTGTGTCATTTTAACATGATTTTCCTCTACTAAAGATGTACGCCACCAATAAAAGCGACGTCAACAAGACAAATAGTGCTATTAGGTGCTTATAAATATATAAGGGACACCTTTGATTTACTCAATTAATTGTCTTTGTATAGCTGCTCAGCATTACATTATGAGAAAATAAAGGTCAGCCGGCGTATATGTCCTGCCTCTTTATCGTCCATTTCCACTTGAATGCACCTCAGAGGATTGGGTTAATATTGCTTCTACTGGAGTGGAACATTCCGGCATATGCCTGCTATGGCTAGTAAAGCCCACTCAGTATAGCCGTGTAAACCTGTTGAGGAAATGCAGAGATGAGAGATCGGCGCAAAGGTTTGCCAGCTCTGTGCACTGTGACATCCCGAGGCTGCGCGGCCCCTCAGGCGCTGTTCACCTTCCGATCTAACTCGTGTGAAATGGATGTGTTGGCGGACACTGATCCGTGTCAGAATGGGACGGCACCCGAAACAAATGTCAAAATGATTCGCATCCATCCTTCCCTCGCTTCTGAGTGCGGCTGTTTCCTCCAGTAAACATCTTCAAGCCAGGGTGGGGTGAATATTCGGTGTGAAGGCTGGGGTGAGACCAGAGGTCATTTTGGGGGTGGCACATAAGGATTACATTGTAGTTTAATAGCCATCTATCAACTAAGGGAGTAATTAAGGCAACTATCCATTATAACTGTACATTGTTTATGCATTTAATGTATTGGTTTCTTATTATCTTACAAAGTTTTTTGTTTAACTTTTGACATGGTTCAGGTTTAGTTTGTCTTTAGCCTCATGTGTCTTTAAGTTTCATCCAAGATCTGTGTTTTGTTTGTCCTTGTGTGCCTCCCAAACATTATGTCCACCTGTGTTTTGGCCTGCCCCACCTAATGTGTCAACCAATCAGCACCCTATGCCTCTTGTGCCTTGTCCAGCTGTGTGTCGTTGTGTCAATTACTGTGTGTGTATTTAGTCTCTTGTTTCCCCTCTGTCTAGGTCGATTCATTGTTGTTTACCTCCCGTCATGCTGCCGGTTTTCTGCCTTGTTGTTCCCCCATTTTGCATTGCTTACCTTTTGGCGTTCACTTTTTGTTTGGTTGAATTAAATTCCCTTTTTATTTCACCTCTGCCTCCTCGCCCTGCTTCTCTGTATTTGGGTTCACAACCACACCTAAAACGTGACAATCTGATGCCTTTTTATCTTTATTCCCTGGCACAGTGACATAATGCATAACAATGTGATATCACTGTAATAGACCCTGGGGAAGTCCAGTCCCAGGCTTGTCCAGGTGGACGGAAATTTGTGGATGGATGAGAACATCATCTGTCAGTATAAATCTTGCTAGAAGGCCTTCTTGCTCCCGAGTGGGATTTATTTATTGAATCAACAACATCCTAAGCATTAATCTGCTCCTAGTTTTAAAGCATTGTTGTGTAGACTATATTTTAAGGAAGCATATTATGGGAATTTGACTTTTTATTGTTTATATCGTTTTGTCTCTGGAATGCATACCATTATTTCAAGTGTGAAATGAAGCAGTCATGTAAATCTTTTGCTATCTGCCTATTTAGTAGAATGAGTCTGTGGAGACATGCTCTGTACTTGCACGCGCTCCACTGTTACATTACAGGGGGGCACATTTACATAGCAACCAGGGCCGGCCCGAGGCATAAGCGAACTATGCGGCTGCTTAGGGCCCTGTGACCATCAACGGGACCCAAGACACAGACAGACAGACAGACAGACAGACAGAGAGAGAGAGAGAGAGAGAGAGAGAGAGAGAGAGAGAGAGAGAGAGAGAGAGAGAGACAGACATACTGTCAAATGTTTCTGTAGATTATTATTTTTTTTGACAGTTTCATCCTATTGCCGCGTGCTATCTCGTGCCCTACCTCTTTCCCTGCTAAATGTTCATGCTCCATAAAACCTGTCTGTGTGTGCTGTGCATCCAGGCTAGCTCCGAGTCCAGCCATGCCGTACGCACTGCATAACCCCGGGTTTTCACCGGTTGCGGTTGCGGTGCGGTTGCGGTGCAGTCCGGCGACGCAAGCAATTAGATTCCATTCATTCGAATGGTGCAGTTTACACCGCTTGCGGGTGCGTTGCGTGTCGCAAGCCTTCCGCAAGGATAGACCTATTTTCTATTTTTGCCGGACGCCGCAGCGGTAGGCCTCCGGCAAATGGCAAGCTAGCACAAAACACATCGAGCGGGACAGGAAGACCGAGGCAGTTTCAAAATAAATTTCCGGTTACCTTTCAGAATAAAACACTCGCCAGCTCCTATTTCGCAAGTTTTTCAGCAAAACGTGACGTGGGCGTCGCCGGGCCATGTGCTCATTCACGGTTTAGACACCAGCGAACATGGACGAGGAGAGGTTTATATTGGAGGTGGAAAACCACAAAATAATATATGACACGGCACATCCTTTTTATAAGGACTGTAATGTATTGTGAGTTTGATGTTCGCGATTGCTTGTTGTGCCCGTCTCGCTTGCCGTACTGAGCGGCAGCCGGACGGGGAAGACAGAAATAAAGAGTGGACCCGCACTGACCCGACTCTCGTTATTAATATACTTTACAAGGACAACCAAAAAAAGGATGCTGCATGGAATCTCATAGCAGAAGAAGAAGAAAAGGTTAAATCAAAAGAAGTCCACCTCTCGTTGTGAAATGCCACATGATCGCGCGCGCGCGGTCCCGCGAGACACGTTGGGAAGTGGGCGGCGACGGAGCTGCCGGACCGCAGCTGTGCGGAGCCGGTGTGGATTGACAAAAAAATTGACCCGTCCGGAGCACGCAGTCAAGACGCACCGCACCGCAACCGCACCCGGTGAAAACCCGGGGTAAGGAGGGTGACAAGGGAGTGGATTTTCACTCCCGTTGAGGGCCATCCCATAGCACTCCCACAGAAATAAATCCCGAATATAGAGCCAAATGTTTGGATTGCTGTTCATTGTTCAGATTTTTCCAGCCATTTCAATTTAAGCTTTTGCACATTTTTGCACTTTTTGCACAAAATGCCGGGCTCACGATCTGTCATTTCTGTGGAATCGTCTGATCGCGTCGCAAAGCATTCCAGCACAATTTGACTGTCAGCTCATTTTCTACCACTGACTGAAGGACAGCGATGTTTCTGCTGTGTGTGCGTGACCAAAGACGGCCAATCAGTGTTCAAATGTAGCGCCCACACATTTCACCCCTACCTAAAAAACAAGCGGGCTCGTGGTGGAGGAGGCTGATAGCGGGTTTTTTTCCAAAGAGAAGTTCATCGTCCATAATATGGAACTGTTTTGGCTTCACACCAGATGACAAAGACCAGGCTAAATCATATGCAAAGTGTGCAAGTGTGATACCCACAAAAGTGTTTTGTTGAGATGTAGCCTAACTAATTATTATTTTTTGCTCGAGTCATTTTCTTGATTTATTGTAATTGTTTTATTTCAATGTGTATATTTACATTGAGGGGTGATTTTAGGGTGTTTTGCGAAATGAACACTGGGTGGCAGCACTAACTTGCAGTGTCACAAGGGACCACGTAATGAACAACGGGGAAGGGAGGCTCATAATCCAAGCGAATGGACAAGGAGCATCAAGTGTCCAGCGTCGCTGATTTACGTGTTGTATTTTTGATATTTCCAGGTTAGTGTTATCTTTGTTGTGTGACTACAAGTGTTTATAAGCAACTACGAATGCCCAGTGATGTGTTAAATGTGAGCTAAATTTATTTTAAATGTGTTTAAATGCGATTGTGTGCGACTCGGTGTAATGTAGCTTGAAAAAGGTAGCGTATGACGTAGTTACTTAATTTTTCGTTTGCTTTATTTGGCTCCTGGTCATTTGAGGGTTATTTCCATGTGTCTATAAAAGGAAATGTACTCTTGTGTGTGTGTGTGTGGAGTACTTTGCACAAAATGCAATGAGCTAATGCTCGCCCGAGTTGCCGAAGACTGCGTTCGTGTAGTCGACCTTGTTTAAAATGGCGCACGTCGATTGCGGCTAGAAATGTTTTACTATATATGGTGTAAGGTTAAGAGGTAGTCGTTATAGTTTTTATTTAGTTGTTATTAAGAAGTATATGTGTGATAGCTTGACTGCAAGGAAGATTTATTCTGTTGCATAAGGCGAATACTTATAAAATGTAAAGCCATTACAAAAATACTCTTTTGAATAGAGAGCAAGATGATGTACATACATGATAGATGATAGAATACATGAGTGTTGATAGATGAGACATGAGTAAAGAGAGCATGTGTATTTTTGGTGTAAACAATTTTTGTAAATTGTATTTTTGATAAAATTTGTATTGTAAGGGAAACATTTCTATGTGAATGATGTCATCCAACTATGATGAGAAACTAGTGCTTGAATATGAAGCATATTGACAAGCAGAATTATTTCACCATTGTAGTTAACAGTTTGAATGAACATGTAAATAAATATAATCCAAGTGAATGGACAACGAGCAACAAGTGTCCAGCGTCGCTGATTTACGTGTTGTATTTTTGATATTTCCAGTTCCAGGATTATCTATATATCTGCCAGCGGGCACCCAGCCGGGACCCGCTACACAAGGAGCGCGTGAAGACAAGCTATGGCAACACTACGAACGTTTCAGCCACCTGAAACGGCAATGCACACGAGAGCCAAATGGTGAAGCCAAAAACTCCAAAACTGAGACACCAGCTCATGCATGCATCCAAAACAGCAGAGCGTCACAGAAGCATTCACCAAAATCATACCACTGGTCCAGCCGTAAGTCATATTGTAGCGTTTGTGAAATGATCAGGCTAACCTAGCAAGAAAACAACACGCTTACGTTAGCACACACCCAAAAAAGTATGTGTTGCATTCATGGCCGGTCCAGACCATGGGAAACTACATAACCCGCCACCCACCCACACTGATTGCTACAAAATTGTGATCTTTACTTTTAAAAGGGTGCCCTTTACTTATCTACCAGCAGCAGTTTTTTTCAACTGTGTTTATATGCTCTTTTCTTGTTTTTTTAAACCATGACTCGCCTCCAATTGGCTGGCAACCAGTTCAGGGTACGCCTACTGCCTGAAGCCAACTGGGATGGGCACCAGCACCCCCACAACCCTTGTGAGAAAGAATTGGTTCAGAAAATGGATGGATGGAAACCATGACGAGCACCCAAATTGTGCGTAAGAGAGTCGCTATTTTGATTAGACTACGTGAAAAAAGAAATGTGACTTTTGTTATTGTTTTACTCAGGTGTTTTGTGGCTATAATTTAGATTTTTCTTTACAAAAGGTGTTTATTACTATGATTATTTTCATAAATGCATTTATTCAATACGTCTCTTATTTCATGTGTAATTCAATTTGTATTTCTTATTAATACAAAATCGTGATAAAATCCATCCATTTTCCTAACTGCTTGTTCCTCACAAGGGTTGTGGGGGTGCTGGAGCCTATCCCAGCTGGCTTTGGGCAGTAGGCAGGGTACACCCTGAACTGGTTGCCAGCCAATCACAGGGCACACAGAGACGAACAACCATCCACACTCACAAGCAAACCTAGGGACAAGTCGGAGCGCCCAATTAACCTTTGGAATGTGGGAGGAGACCGGAGTACCCGGAGAAGACCCACGCAGGCACGGGGAGAACATGCAGGCCACCCACCCAGGAAGGCAGGAGCCTGGACTTGATCTTGCGTCCTCAGTCTTGATTAAATCAAAATTGTGAATTTATAATTAAAACATCGTGATATTCTGTTTTTGCAAGATCACCCACCCCTTGGCCTATTCATAATTCTGAATTATTCTTTTTTTTTTTTTCAACTATTTTATTTTCTTATTTCAGGTATTTCTGTTCATTAACGTGAATATTTAAGTATGTGTTTGATATTTCTTTATGCATTTTATTTAATACTGCATTTTATACTACTGTTGCATTTTGTTTTCAAATTACAATTTGTTTGCAAATTGTGTTTACATTTATTTTATTATATTGGTACTTACGGTCGGCCTAGACATTCAGCGTCCCTGCATTTAGTAGTAGGGTGACCAAATGTGTCCGCGTCGCGTGGGACATGCACAGCATTTGAATTACCTTGTCATGTGAATTGAGCATGCACACGCTACATGACTGCGTAGCGCGTGCATGCACAGCGTTTGAAGCTCAATTCACATGTCCAGGTAATTCAAAAGCTGTGTGTTCACGCGCTATACGGGACAGTTGGTCAGCCTATTTAGTAGGGCTGGGAATCTTTGACTGTCTCACGATTCGATTACGATTTTTGGGTCTACGATTCGATTCAGAATCAATTTTCGATTCAAAATTATTTGATTGACAAATGATTGCTGCTTCAGGGGGGTGCTGGGGAGCGGGCGAATCGCCTACATCCGCCGGGTTGGAGGAGGCCCCGCTGGTCGCTCCTCTTACTCACTTCACTAGTTTTGCACTATACTGTTAAGGTTCCGGTGCGACCGGACAGTGGATCCCAGAACACAGAGTAAGCGAGAGGTTTTATTCACCAAAACACGTGAATATGAACATAAAGCGCTGGACACAGCCAGGAAAAAGGTTAACAAAAAGTGCTTGCAAATTGCAAGGAGGGAAATTAACACAACACAAAAAGACCCGAAGGCTACAAACCGCAAACACAAGAAAGCAACAACTTACTATAGCTATGAAACACGCCACATAAAAGTGGGAACAAAAAGAGACGTAGCAAAACTTACGTAGATGAAAATCGAGAATCTTGGACTATAATAATTAGCGAAGGCGAAAAACAGTGGAAACACTAGACGATGGCTGTGAGCAGACGGAGCAACGACCCGACAGTGGCTGCAAGGAGTCCCAGTCCTTATGAAGGCCTAATAGGTAGGGGTGGGACAAAAAAACGATTCGACCGAACCTTCGGTCGTCAAGGGGAGCTAAACGACCGTATCGGTAGCAGACTTGTTAACCGATACAAAATCCGCCAGGAATCCTTAGATACATTGCTTGTAAAGCTGTGGACCGGATATCGCGTGACTGTGAATCGGTTTCGAGTGAGGCTTTATGGTTATCATAACAATAGCAAGAGTTCTGCGCCGTGCTCTACTTGTTTTGTTTACATTTCAGTAGTATCACTATTCAAGCTACTTCCCTGTTTACAGAGAGCTAGCAAAGTAGCGCTCAGAGACGCTTCATTCCCCGGATGTTGTAAACATAATGCAAAGACGTTACGCACCTTGGGGAGGAGCCTACCGTCAACGCCGTGCTCCCGACACGGCGCGCGCGCGCGCACAACGAGTGACAACATGCAACAGTTAGCAGAAGCTAACCCATTGCTATCGAGTCCTCTCGGTGCACTTGTATGTCCCGGGCAGTGTTGCCACAGTTACCTTGAAAAAGTAACTTAGTTACTTTACTGATTACTTGGTTTTAAAAGTAACTAAATTGCGTTACTGATTACTTGATTTTAAAAGTAACTAAGTTAGATTAAAAGTTACTTTTTTAGTTACTTTCAGCAGCTGCCGATAACACCATCTCAACATAAAAATAATGCAGTAGAAACGGAGTTCCAAATACTTTATTGAAAGTGCATTTTTAACATGAAAATAAAGTTTTTTTTTTATGAAAAACAAAATAGGCAGTCTCTCTTGACTTCTTGTAACGTAAATATTTTTTTTAAAACAAAAAATAAAAATCTATCCAGGTTGAAAATGAAAATCCCCTAAATTCCTCTATTGTTTGTTTGTTCCGCTATTCCAGTGTGTACACATGTATCAGTTTAAATATTTATTAGTAGTTATTGACAGTTATAATTGTTTTTTGGTTTGTTTGTTTTTTCTCTTCAAAATAAGGATCAGGAAAACAAAAGGTTGATAATTTAATGTTAAATATAAATATTTAACCTTTAGACAGACACCAACACAATTAAACAGAATATTTGCACATTGTGAAGTATTTCAGAAACATAAATTTAAGACATGAAATAAACCTACCGTCCAGCCAAAAGAAATATGAAGCCACCTTATGGAACAATAAATCTATCAAACACATTTTAACCACTTAATATATGCAAAAATATTTCCAAAAGTTCATTTCCCTTTTTAATCAACAATTTTTGTATTTAACAATTTTTTTTTCTTTTGTCATCACTTTCATTTTTGGTTAATGTATGACATCTGTTTTTGTTTTTTTAATCTGAGACACGATGATGACCACAGAATCACTACTGTTTATATTTTGTTTTTTGGGCTGTCGTAATCGCGGGCACGTCTCAGTTCTCCTATCTGCTGCTCATGCTAGTTGTAGACATTGACAGGGAGCCACAAACTGAGAAATGAGATACTTGCAGTGTGCTTTTAGCTTAGCTGGTGTGTTGGCTGTGGGACATACCTGTGTCGTTTGAATCCATGCATTGGATCGTCACGGGAGTTATTCTTTTTGGCTCGCGCGCAGTACCAACGCCGAGTGCACCGAGAGGACTCGATAGCCATGGGAAATACCGAGATGTACGGCACCGGCTTCTGCTAACTGTCTCCATTTGTATGTTGTCACTCGTTGCGCGCGCGCGCCGTGTCGCGAGCACGGAAACACGGAAGTAGCTTGAATGGTGATGCTACTGAAATGTAAACAAAACAAGTAGAGCACGGCGCAGAACTCTTGCTATTGTTATGAAAACCATAAAGCCTCACTCGCAACCGATACGGTCGTTTAGCTCCCCTTGACGAACGATGGTTCGGTCGAATCGTTTTTTGTTCCACCCCTACTGAAAACGTAACTTGTCTGACGTCACTCCCCCTGGCGAGAGGGCGGAGACGACCTCATCCCATAATGCTTCACGGACCAGTTGAGGATGGAAATAAATTATTTTTTTTACCACTTTTATGGTCCATAATGCACACTTTTTTTGTTGTGTTGTGTGCCTGTTGGTTAATAAAACTAGTAGTAAAAGTATCATCACTTTTGTTTTGAATGTGCAAACCATTCATGACCAGACCATGGCTGAATTCAGTGTGGTGATCAATGACTTCTGCCTCATCTTCGTAGTTAGCAGTAGTTGTTTGTGACTGTTACAACAGCGAGATAGTTTGCCTTCTTCATGAAAATGTGGAGTAACGCATTGATTCTCTGGACAGTAACTTTAATCAGACTACTTTGTAGAATAAAGTAACGCGTTAGACTATTAGTTACTTTAGAAAGCAACTTTTTTGAGTAACGCGTTACTAAGTAACGCGTTACCGGCAACACTGGTCCCGGGCCGGCGTTGGTACTGCGCGCGAGCCAAAAAGAATAACTCCCGTGACGATCCAATGCATGGATTCAAACGACACAGGTATGTCCCACAGCCAACACACCAGCACACTGCAAGTATCTCATTTCTCAGTTTGTGGCTCCCTGTCAACGTATACAACTAGCATGAGCAGCAGAAAGGAGAACTGAGACGTGCCCGTGATTACGTCATCAAACTCAAAATGAACGACAGCCCAAAAAACAAAACATAAACAGTGGTGATTCCGTGGTCATCATCGTGTCACGATTAAAAAAACAAAAAAGATGTCATACATTAACCAAAAATGAATGTGATGGCAAAGAAAAACAAAAATTGTTAAAAACAAAAATTGTTGATAAAAAGGTTAGGGCACTTTTGGAAATATTTTTGGATATATTAAGTGGTTAAAATGTGTTTGATAGATTTATTGTTCCATAAGGTGGCTTCATATTTCTTTTGGCTGGACGGTAGGTTTATTTCATGTCTTAAATTTATGTTTCTGAAATACTTCACAATGTGCACATATTCTGTTTAATTGTGTTGGTGTCTTTTTAAAGGTTAAATATTTATATTTCAAATTGAATTATCAACCTTTTTTTTTTTCCCTGATCCTTATTTTGAATAAAAAATAAAAAAAAAAAATAAAAAACAATTATAACTCTCAATAACGACTAATAAATATTTAACCTGATACATTTTTCAGTCATATCGCCCAGCCCTTTGTTGCGGTCCATTTAAATAATTGATTCAATATATAAAAATATAGAAGACATTTTTGTTTTTTTTTAAACACATTTGTAGATACTGTAAAAATTTGTGGTGTTTTAAGATTAATGTTTACAAGCAACAAATGTCACTATAAGTTTTGAATATTGAAATGAATCGTATCGAATCGAAAATCGTATCGTTCCCAAACTTAATCGAACCGCATCGAACCGTTCTGTTCTGAAAGATAATCGTTTTTCAATCGAATCGCAACCTGTGTATCGAGATACATATCGAATCGGCCTCATGTCAGAGATTCCCACCCCTACTAATAGGTGATGCCCTGCAGGTGTGGTGCAGGGGACACGCCCCTCTCATTAATCAGGCACTGTGAGACAAGGAAACACACTGAGAGCCCAGCAACATGACATATACACTTTGTAAATATACACATAGGGCACACAACACATTTCTTGGTGGGGTGGAGAAGGGTGGAAAAAAAAAATATTGTGGGCTGACTTCCCCTCGAAGTACTCAAGTAGTGCCTTAAGTTTTTTCTTCTTCTTCCTGATGTGTTTAACTGATGGTGTAGTGGTTTACTTGCGTGAGCTGGGATAGGCACCATACTGTTCACCCTGCTGTCACCTTTGTCCCAATGAACACTTGCATGTAGACGGCAAGACCGTTAGTTGACCACATATCCATTTCAGTGCCATTCATTTGACACTATTGCGTAAGTATCACATGAGCTTTTATTTCATCCCAGTGTTCCATTCCTCCATTCTCCATGCTGCTAGTTCAGGTTCATCACAGGGACTGGGGTTAAGCTGCTTTGAAGTTAGACCAAATACGTAAATTTACTTTTACACAAGTTGATTCAAGTTAGATGTGGTGGCAGTTTAAACATAGTCAACATGATCATTGATGGACTAGCTTTTTGGTTGCTCTTTTGACGATGAAATGGATAGCACGATATGTAGAGCTAACAATAGATAGCAGACTGTCTATTTTATTTAGCTAAAGTTCTCAGACAGATAACCCAATCAAACATTTAATACATTGCTGTGAGAAAATGCCTTCAACAAACCCAATGATGAGAGTTTGGTTCCGAGTCTGTCCTTTTAGAAGCGACTACAATGTATTGGAAAACAAAAACCTTTTGGACAATATCTGGCGGTGCAACCCCCAAACATAGCTTTTTGTCATTGTTTTCATTTCAGGTCAGTGGTAATGCCACCTGTAGGTACCCTGCCAGCTATTGTTTACAAACATCCTGAAAGGTCTTTACTGTAAGAACCCATAAAAAACACTCGCTTAAAAATGGACAGTTTATCAGGGGACCACTGTATAGTTTTTCAAGGCTACTGTCCTCATAAGTCCCAAGCTCCTGCTGTGATTAGATTTTGAGTCATTCATATATAATGAACAAAATGTGAATCATAATGATGGCTCTGATATTCAAGCCAAAAAAGTGGCACTGTTTGTGGTGGAGAGGGAGAGACGGGGGGTGGGGGGCATGATGAGAGACAGCGCTCTGTTGTGATGAAACATTATCACTCGGCATCTTTTCGCATGGCCGACTCCTCTGATGAAGCCGCCGTTGCCCGAAAGCAGTGGTGCAGTTTGCTGGAAAGCAGCCTTTTATGCCACGGCGGCTCTATCAGCAGGCAGCAGATGATAATCTTGCTGGAAGCATAATCAAAACGCTTATGGCCATCACGAGAGGGGAACAATGTACGTGCAAGCCACGGCAAGGCTCTTTAATTATTAATCCTCCGGCAGCGGCCGCCATTAGTCGACCATCGGCCGAGGCCGTCAGCGAGCGCCATAGGAGGCTCTCGAGTTGGAAATAGGCAGACCACTGAGAAAACTGTTTCCATCATTATTGCGAGAGGGCTCATGCAAATTGCAGCAGGAGTAAATGTACCCTCGACTCGTGTTAACTTCCATCTGGCCTACTTGTAGCCAACCTACATAAAAAAAAAAGCTCATTCAGGCTTCTTCTTTTGTTGGTTTTCTTTCGTCTTAGCACATTCCCAAGTTTTGAGTCCAACTAGATAGATTCCAGTAGGCAATAGGATTAGGTTTTGAAATCATTTTCAACATACAAAGTAAGCGAGGTGGAACTTGCCATAAGAAAACTTTTAAAGACCCTGTAAAGTCAATTCAGAGATTTGTTTCTAAATACAGTTTGCATGTTTAAAGATAACTGCTGTAATTGTCATGAGTGAAAAGACTTTTCATTTCACATTTCCCAAGTAAATGTGTATCGAGTGTGTTACGAATCTTTGATGAGTACCGCTTCAATGATAAATTCCTTATGTTTTATTGTTATCATTGAAAAAAAAAAAAAAAAGAGTACCCACACATGAGAAAGCCAACGAAATAGCAAGAAAATAACATTGGTAGCTGAGGGAGAAGAACTAATTCCAGGCAACTTTTGTTCAGGGGTCCATTTTACAAAGCAGGTTTAGTGAGAACCCTGAGTCTGTTAACCCAGAAATGTAGGAAATTGCGTTTCAGAAAGGGAGGTAACTCTAGCCGGTTTCATAAAAAAAGCTAACTTAATTAAGCTCTCGGTCAGTTACTGTAGAGTCTATGAAACTAACCTGCTCAGTACCAGGTTTATCTAAATGAAAATCCAAGTTCTCAAGGTTTGATTTCCTTATTCATTTGGTCAGCTGGCGAGTTTTGGCCACTCTTTTCACAAACATGGCATGTCCTTTTGACAAATCATCCCGTTGATGAAGGTGCACTCTAAAAAGAGAATTGTTGACCCAAATTAAAATTACAAATTGAATTGTTGACCAACTTCATAAAATTGCTTCAATTGGTAAGACACGGTTGGCTTAAATTAATACAAAGTGAATACCGTAGGTTAAGTTTAATTAATAATTAATAATAATAAGTTCAACAAGTTGCAAAGCTGCGCAAGACATTGTGAAATGAAACGGGGGTGGTGATTGTTTGAAAAGGGAAGTAATACAGGTACATTACAGGCATGCAGTCGCCGGCATAGAAAATGTCCCTGCAGAATGATACAGCATTCATTTGGCATCAATGTATTAAGTTATTCTTATCGTTGGTGTGCTACGTTGAATATGTTTCCAGCTTTCTAGACATGTCTGAATGACGGTGTCGGGATAAGAGGCAGGAAAAAAAAAATACAAAATATCCTGTGTCATTAATTTGAGCACTTGTTTCACCTCTAGTTCCCAAAATGCTCCCATACATGCGACTTACGTGATCCACAATGGTTTTCAACTTCCTCTGCTGATATTATAGTGAATGTGTACTGATTATGTTGCTTTCGTGTGAATGTGCAGTTTGTCTGTCTGTTTTTTTCATCAACCAATCCGCGGATCGTGTGCGACCTGAGTCTTGGGCCCCGATCTTTTCTTTTTTTTTCTTTTTTTTTTTTTTTCTAAAAGAACTCAGAATTGTTCATTCGGTAGTCTTACCGATTCAACGTCTTATCATCATTGCTCTTTTTATTTTTTGTATTATTTATTTTTTTTTGTGTGTGTGTGCGTGCGTTTGCGTGCGTGCGTGCGCGTGCGTGCGTGTGCGTGCAAATACGTATAAATTTATACTCATTAATTCACCTAAAGCCTTATAAATATCCCATTACCCTTCGCCTTAACCAGGTACTTCAGAATCTTGCCAGAGTCGTGAGGTTCAAATGGTCAGGAGACCAGAGAAAAGGTCAGAAAAAAATAAAGAGAAAAGAAAGATAAATCAAAGTGAAATCCAGCACCGACCAACAATTCCTGCCTTCCCCATGATTACAAAATCAAAGTCTTACGCCAACCCCGGAAGCCTCTAAATTCCAGCAAATTTAGCGAGATCTCAAGAGACCAGAGGAAAAACTAAAGAGAGGAAGGAGGGAAGGATCGATAAGGCAGAGTGAGATCCATAGAAGCCAGTACATCCAATCCATCAAAGTGAAATCCAGCACCAACAAAACCCCTCCTGCGTGGTTACAAAACCAGAGTCTTATGCCAACCCCAGAAACCTCAAACTTCCAATAAATTGAGATCTCAAGTGACCAGAGGAAAAACTAAAGAGAGGAAGGAGGGAAGGATAGATAAAGCAAAGTGAGATCCGATCTTTTCTAACGTCTGCTCCGAATTAAAAACATGTACAAGTAGTCAACAAAAACTTCTGAAGGCGGCTTCATTCAGTAGTAAAATAACTTATACGACGGTGCACATATAAGCCATTTAAACACACCTCTGCCATAAGATTGGATCAGGGGTCCATTTTACAAAGCATGCTTTATTTCTCTTGGGACTTGCTCGATAGCCGAAATGCGCTCGAAGATGCAAGCTGTCGTAAAATGAGTTCCCGCTGTAGAAAACAGAATTAGTACAAAAGTACACCTTTTTACGACGGGAGTGCTGGAGGAAGGACCGTGCACTTTTCTCTTCCCTCTGCAACCAGAGGAGAATTCCTGCTCCTCACCCTAACCGGCCAGTGCCTCCTCTAGCTACACACTCCTGTCCGAACGGGACTGGGGTTTGGGAGGTCTCCCACCCTACTTATTTGCTTTATACAATGGTACCTCTACTTACGAAATTAATTGGTTCTGGAATAAAGTTCTTAAGTAGAAAATTTTGTAAGTAGAGACGCATTTTCCATGTAAATGCCCTAATCCGTTCCAAGCCTCCCAAAATTCAGACATAAATGTTTTATAAAGCATAAAAATGCATCAAAACATGTAACAAATACATGTTACAATTAGATTATTGCACAATAAATGAGAGTTGTGCATAATGTAAAAAACAAAGAATAGAGTAAAGAATAAAAATGATGGTCATTTACCTTTTTAACTGCTGTCCTCCCCCCTCTTTGGTTCATGTTCTCCTCTCTCAGAAGTGTTTTTTTTTTTTTTTGCCTGGTGTTTTGTGTTTTGTAAAGAACTGATCCATGGATGTTTGCTTTTTTTTTTTTTTTTTTTAAACAATCCTTCGGAAATGTCCAAGGCAAACATCATCTAAAGCCTGGTTCACACGGCAGGAGAATTGGCCCGATTTTAGCCCCGAATTTCCCCTCCCGACAATCGTAAGGACGCGCCGAGACGCAAGCGATAATCTTCACAGATAATCCTGCCATGTGTGTTGTCACCACACACGGCGCCTCCCGATATCGGCGCTCGGAAGGACCCCCGACTTGAAATCGGGAATATCCAACATGTTGGATTTTTTGGCCCGACTTCGCTCAGGGCAGCAGATTGACAGTGACGTGCAGCCAATCAGAAAGCGAGCCAGCGAGGAAGCCGGTGGGGAATCGAATCAAAACAGTCATGACGCAGCAGAAAGTCCATGCTCGCGCTATTACACCCTTTTAGTTTTATTATTATTATTATTATATTTTATTTTTTTTAATACACGCGCATACATTCTACACAAATAAACGTGGTCTCCGGGTGGGACGCCAACCTGCGCTGCCAGCACCGAGCCGAGGGCAAGCGATGTCTCGCCAGTGCCCATTTACACTCCTACAACACCTTTTTATGCCGCTTTATCGGCTGAAAACCAGGATCGACTCATGTTGACGACTCGGAAACCACGTTTAATCTCGAGAGGTTTTGCGAGAGTTCCCGTCACATTCTTGAGTGAACTCGACTCGTGTGGAGTGTGTTGATTGTGCAGTGTGGCCGCACACCATGCACGGTACGTTCAAAACTGGAACTCCCATGATTTTTTCTTTTCACGTGTGGTGTCTGTCAAAGATTGGAAATCGGCCGACAATTTTAAAATCTTGCCGTGTGAACCAGGCTGTAGTGAGCAAACGCCCGACTGGTGAATACTTTTTCTGGGTCATTCTTTTAATTAAACTAATTCTGCAACTTCATGGAAACTTCCGGTATGGCGGGGCATCTTTTTCAAAAAAGGCCTGTCTCGTCGCAATTAAAAATTTACTGTGCCTTCATCAATCACCAGTTTGAAATTTTGCACAAATTCGTTGGCCGTTAGTTCATGCATTTACGGAACACCTCATGGGCCGCGGGATGAATGATGAGGACGCTGTATAGACACCGATCGAGTATACACTCATAGATACCTATGGTAGAGTTTCCTCTTAGCCAATGGGATGCCAGAAACATGCACAAACACCGATCTAGTATTTACGCTCATAGGTACCTATGGTAGGAAATAGCCATAGCCGAAAGTATGCTGCGTTCGGTAATGTATTTTTACCTTTCGTACCTAGAAATTTCTTTCGTAACAAGAGGCAATATTTTCCCGTTGAGGCGTTTCGTAACTGGAAAATTTCGTATGAAGAGACGTTCATAAGTAGAGGTTCCACTGTACCTAATTTGGCTATTATACTTACCTGGATACTTACCTTTTAATACTTACCTGTGAATCCAAGTCCGGAACTTACCTTACTTACACTTACCTTAGAATTTGCAGTAGCCAGCAACTGAGGGGATGCCAGGTTGGTAGACCGTGGAGTAGCCGGCGAATGAGGGGCTGCCACGTTGGTAGAAAGTTGAGTAGCCGAAAACTGAGGCGATGCCACCTTGGTAAACCGTTGAGGAGCCGGCGAATGATGGGATGCCACGTTGGTCGACCGTTGAGTAGCAGAAAACTGAGGGGATGCCACCTTGGTAGAACGTTGAGTAGCAGAAAACTGAGGGGATGCGACGTTGGTAAACCGTTGAGGATCCGGCGAATGAGGGGATGACACTTTGGTGGACCATTGAGTAGACGTGTACAGAGGCCGTCGGTGTTGCTCGCCTTGCACAGAGTTTGCATCCATCCAAGCCCAGACATGATCCACTTTGTCTTGGTCACTCTCGTGGTGGCGCTGGCCTTGGTCGCACTCGTCGTCGCGCTGGCCTTGGTCATTCTCGTTGTCGCACTGGCCTTGGCCATTCTCGTCACCACCCTGGTCTTTGGCGGCTATCCGCCGATACACTGGGAGGTACTCATCCAGTGAAGATGAGTACGCACAGGATGACTCAAACTCCTCTTTATCAAGCAAATTGTCGTCAGCAGCATCATCATCATCCTCGTCAGCAGCATCATCATCATCATCCTCAAACAAGTTGGCCGATTCCTCACCGAGGGCAACAGTGCCCTCGCGTGAAAAGGGATGGGCACCTGGCCGCCGCCGGCGAGAAGAATTACCATGCTCTCCCTCTTCCTGGGCACCAAACCGCTGCTCATTCGTGTCCTCGTCACACTGAACTCCGTCGTTCCAATCAATCGCTTTACAGCCAAAGTGATCACTCTCCCGTTGTTCATCTTTCTCATCTTTTTCCTCCTCTTCCATGTCAAGGTGTACACTGGCGAAAAACCCCGATAGTTCATCACTATCCTCCGATGATTCTGCCGCCGCTGCCGGAACCTCCATTGAATCAGATGCCGCTCCATCCGCTGTTGCCTCATACGTTATTGAACCGTCCATTGCCACGACCACAGATGTTGGATCCTCCACTGCCTCAGATGAACTGTCAAAGAGGTTACACGCATTGTCCCCATTTCTGCCTGGAGTGCCTCAATCCTCATCTTTCTTATTTGTATTCCTTCCACGATGTCTGGGACAGACACGTAAAATCGTTCGGCAGTGGCGGGATCGTGGCACATGCTACGGGCCAGCATCCTCCTCTGTTTGTCTGATAGATGTCGGCTGGCCTGATGGAATTACAACAAAAACTTAAAATTGAAAAACACAAAGAAAAAGAAGGTTACCCTGTGCAGCAGCGCTTTCACTTCAGCACTTAATTCTAACTAACTTCACTACGTACCTGGGTGGAGACACTGCTGCGGATTAAGCCGAAGCTCACGTCGCCCGTGCAGCCAGTGTCCATCCAGGCCTTGTGGAGTAAGAAGGAAACCTTGGCCACAGGGAGTCCTTCAACAGTGTGGAAAAGAGGACCCGTCGCCGGCCCCTCTTCGCAGCATTCTCCGCTGGCTAAATACATTAGCCAGTTGTACTCCCTACGATTGACATGGAGTTGTGCGTGGCCAAACGTCTCCGCCGTTTTATGGTTGCCCACCAATATCATGTACCAGTCGCCGTTGGCCGAAGACCAAGCAGCTGACACGTTGTTGACGGTGAGGTTACACAAGACGACTGACCGATGGCCGCTCAGCAAAGCAAGGTAGCCGAGGAGGTATCCCTGGAGAAGGCTGTGCTGTGGATTTCCGGCGGGCCTTCTGATTAATTGAGGTATTTTTTTCTTTGCTGCGTTGAGACATTTGATGTTTGCACCCGACAGTTCTTTCTCTGTGGACAAGAATAACTGCCAGAAATTAGCCAACAATCAGGAAACAGCTTAACCCTCGTGCCTTGAAACCAGTGATACCCTCGAAGAGTATACTTTAGCCAAATAAGTAATTCTACTTTGAGGTGTGATAACTAAGTCAATTTTTAACTTTTTTTTTTTATTTCAACCACTCAAAATGTTCATTGGCATCAAAACTATCCATACATATGAAGTTTTTTTTTTTTTTTTTATGTATTCCCCCCTCTTAGGACAATACAAGCCCAAAGAATGGACTATGAAGAAAACGAACTGTGCTGTATACATGTATAAAAAATAAATAAAAAATTAATACTTCATATTGTCGGCTCTCGGGTCAGGCCTGGAGCCGGAAGGCTGGCCGCAGCGTCACCTGTTCCAGCACCTGTTGGCAGGCTGGTGCACCAGGTCCCCTTTTGCGTTGTGTGTTGAAAGCAGATGCGAGTCAGGAAAAAGAATAGGCGGGAGTCCAAAGTCAAGCTGAACAAAAAGCGGCTTTATTGGCAAAAGCACAATGAGACCATTCAATTTGCGCAAATGGAAAAAATCTGATCTTCTCAGGAAATCCAACAGTTTATAAAGCCTCACCCATGGTGCAACCTCTTTTCCCGATTGGCTATCAAACTTGTCTGCCCACTTCACGCTTAGATCTTATTGGCACGGGAAAGCTTCGGCCAAACCCACTTATTATGAGATGCAAATTATTGAATGCTAATGGTATCTGCTTTTGACCACTAGGGGGTAGTGCGAGCTTAGTTTTGTGACTTCTACTGGTATCCAATTGTTATTAAGTAGCCCGCAGATCATACGTCCCCCCCCCCCACTCTTGAGACCAGAAGTAGTAACAAGTTTTACTGGTATCAAAAGAACTTATTCGTTCATAAAAATAAGGTGACCTATCATTTACATTGTATAATCTAATAATTTTGCTAAATTAACCTTTTTGCAGACACCCAAAATAATGAGAGCCTTGTCCTAAGCATCGTCCCTCAGCTAACAATAACGAGACCCTTGTCCTGAGTCATTTGACTGCCATCTGACAGTTTGTAAGATAATGAGATCCTTGTTCTGAGCTTCTCCTATGATTGTCAACTAGAAGTCATAAAGTAATTAAGGTTCTTGCTCTGACCTTTTTCCCGTCATGCTTGTAAGCTTTTCAGGATATCCCTTGTTCGTTAGCCCTTAAGCGTGAAGGAGCAGTTTTCAACCGTTGACCCTAGTGAACATGTGATTGCGAAGGAGCAGTTTTTCAACAGTTTGACCATAGTGAACATGTGATTTCTGGTATTTTCAGCTGGCACCTTAGAGTTAATTAAGTAAAATGATTAATTGGTAACAAATACATGATTCCCTTTGTGACAAGTCAGGATACACACTGGCATTTAATTTCCTTAAGCTATTTAAACACAAGTAGCAATCATAAAGTTGTTTAGCATGAAAAGGATTTCACTTGAACATTTGGCCTAGAATAGGTCAATAGTTCAAGGGACAGCACCAAAAATCAGATCCCACAATATGACATAATTAGAGCTTCGAATAAGGCAATAAGTTATAACAACAATTTTTTCAATGCATGCCAAATTTTTTGACAATGGCAATTTAACAAAAAAAAAAACCCTCGCAAATATTTTAGCCAAATAAGTAATTCTACTTTGAGGTGTGATAACTAAGTCAATATTTAATATTTTTTTATATTTCAACCACTCAAAATGTTCATTGGCATCAGAACTATCCATACATATGAAGTTTTTTTTTTTTTTTTTAATGTATTCCCCCCTCTTAGGACAATACAAGCCCAAAGAATGGACTATGAAGAAAACTAACTGTGCTGTATACATGTATAAAAAAATAAATAAAAAATTAATACTTCATATGACATAATTAGAGCTTTGAATAAGGCAATAAGTTATAACAACAATTTTTTCAATGCATGTCAAATTTTTTGACAATGGCAATTTAACTCATAAAAATCACCTCGCGATTATTTTAGCCAAATCAGTAATTCTACTTTGAGGTGTGATAACTAAGTCATTTTTTAATATTTTTTTTTCTTTCAACCACCCAAAATGTTCATTGGCATCAAAACTATGCATAAATATAGTATATTTATTTATTATTATTATTTCCCCCCGCCATAGGACAACAGAAGCCAAATAATAGATTATGAAGAAAATTAACTGTGTTGTATATATGTATAATAAAGAAATAAATTTGAATCTTTCATATGACATAGTTAGAGCATCAGGCAACACGGTAGCTTTGATAGAAAACTTTGGGGAAAAAAGTACTTTTTGTGGGGCTCCGGAGCGGCACCGGGACCCCTCCGTGACTTTAGCCGCAAATTGTGTTTGCTTTTCGGATACAGGAAGGCCCGATTTACACCCCCGTATCCGGCGTCGCACTTCAACGAGCCACGTATCTCTGTGCTCACGGTTCCAGATATGTGTCAGATATGTGCCATTTTCCCCGTAGGACGTACGGTTCCGGAGAAATAACGGAAAGAAAAAGCTCCATTACACCGAGACGTCCGTTGAGTTTACCCGGATATCGTGCTTGTTTTTCGGATAAATTTACACCGCCTGTATCCAATTGTATCCGGCGAACGGAAGTCAACACAGCGACGAGCTACATACCGTTGGGAAGCTGCACGTCCGACGCGGCATTCTAGGACGTGCTCATATGTTCGTTTATGTTTATTTTGTAGAAGTACTTACTTGCCAACTTGCATTTGCAGCTTTTTGTGTCTCCGATCGCCGTTCTTTTACTTAGATCCAGGAAGCTCATGTCTCTTGCACGTTAGCCAAATGTGTTGTGAATCCAAACTAGCCGAATAAAAATCGAAGCTTAGCACTTTCACACGTAGAAATGCAACGGCCAGAAAAGATAACCGACGAGGAATTCATCTCGACAACCGTTACATGTTACACTTCATAAGTTGCAAAAAAAACCCCGTTTTTTTTTGTTTTGTTTCATCCCTTCTGCTTGCTGTTTTCACCGATCCATGCTCCTTGCCATGTTTTGAAGAATGCACGAAGGGAAATACGTCACCTCCACGTTGCACGCACGTTTGGCCACAATGGCACGCCTCCCCCCTGCAGGCTTTGCAGAGCAAATGGCAATGGTAGGCTAGTTCAAAATGGATGATCGAACTGCGCATGCGTGTGGAATATGCACGCTATCAATTCTAAAGTTCTAAAGTGAAGAAAGAAAAAAATATATAAATAACAGCCTTCACACACTGAGGAAAACCGCTGTATTGCAACGACGCCCACCTCTAACAGTGGCTCATTTTGGGGACATAACAACGACAAAGAGCGTTGCCATTCGACCCCTCCCACTAGGGAACGTGCCTCCCACGTCCATGCAGACTAACAAACAACATATCCTAACACGGAACATAAGTCAATAGCTCGCAATACCTTTTTCTGCACAAAAATATAAGTGGCGCGCGTGTACGCGCATCCACGAACACGCACGCGCGCCCACTAACGTGCACGCGCATCCACTAACATCTTGTCGAATGCACAATCAGTAAAAAGCACGAAGAAATAAGTCTGTGTGGAATATGGCGTGGTGGAAACAGTCCGGTGTTTGCAAGGAAAATCATTAATTGGCCTCTTCCGCCACCTGGTGGATTTGGGGTGCGAAATCTTTCTCATGCCCATGGCACCGTCGAGGAATGTCCATAGAAGGATTTCATGCAGAAATCACGGAAATTGCAATAAAATACATGCAGTGTCCAATCGGTCCAAAAATGTCACTTATAATGTACATTAATGTTACGCGGTTGGCTAATGTATCTTCCAGGGTTATAAAATGAGTAATCTGCCTCATACAATGGCTGAGAAATGTCGGCACACTCGCATTTTGACGGTCCCCCAGTTTTCCAAAGCCGTGGCTCTTTTTTTTTTTTTTTTTTTTTTTTTTGTGTTTTCCCCATGCACAATCAACTCCCAATTTACATATTTGGCTAAACAATGGCACAAGCGGTCCGCATTCCAAAGCTCATGAAATTTATGAAGCGTAGGCAGTTGCTGTAAGATTGCTGTGCATTCTCCTTCGCTTTTTTGTCGGTCTTGTTACCCAAACGGAAGCTCCTGAAATCCTTCAACATTTTTGCTAGAGGAGAAAGAAAAAAATAAAAATTACAATAAAAAAAAAAAAAGGGGTGACAGACAGAGACAGGCCTTATTTTAACAAAAGCATTCTACAGCTCTGGCAAAAAAATAGAATCACTTACAACAAACTTCTAGTACTTGTGACACGCCTTTCACCCATTCCCCATCCTGTGCAGACAGAGGTGGCGATGTTCCGCCATAGCGTGCGCTCCGTTTCTGCATTTCCTCGAGCTCCTTTTGCACTTTCTGTAGGGCAGGCATAAATTTCGCTTTTAAGGCACACACCTGAGCATCCAAAGCGGCCATTCGCAGATCCATTGTCTTCATGTTTATTTGTGTTTTCCTCGTTTCTTCGCGCACCATTTGGAGCACATAATGCCATTGACCTGAACTCAGAGGTTGCTGCTGTGTGGGGGAAAACCCATCATATCACTTGACACACCACTGTCAACACGGCTGACACTGCGCAAGTACTGCTCTTGTGCGCCAGTTTTGACCTTGCCAGACACCTGGATCGGCTTGGGCACCAGGATCGGCTTGGGCGCCTGGGTGGGCTTGGGCGCACGCAGTATCGGAGTAGGCAGACGCGGGATCGGAGTAGGCGCACGCGGGATCGGAGTAGGCGCACGCGGGGTCGGAGTAGGCGCACAGCGAGTCGGGGTAGGCGCACGGTCAGTCGACACTGATGCACAGCCGGACGACGTTAGCACCCGCTGAGGTGTTAAGCTCCTGGATGGCACAACAGGTGATGCCGTTGCGGAGTGGGATGCTGCTTCACTCTTTTGGGTGGTGGGAATTAAGGAGCCTTGCAAAGTACAGTGGTCTGAGGATTGACTAACCAACTTCTCCTGCCCTTGGCTCAAGGGAACCTCCCCCACGTCATTCGCCTGCTGCGATGCTTGATTGTATCCGGCGTTTTCAAAAATTTGGGATCCATACTGTGATTCATATTGCCGATCCAGGATGGAAACCATGGCTACTTTTGGGTTGCTATCCCGGAGCTGCTTTGATTTCTTCACCACTTCCAACCGCTTGGCCTGGAGTAGATGTTTTTCACGCTCCTGAGTTGAGAGGAAATGAATTAATTATGAATGATAAATGAAGGCAAATTTCCAAGAGGGAGTCATCGCAAAGGGATAAATAAAGTCAAGTCCACGTGTAATGAATGGTAGATAAAAGCACATTAAAAATTGGATGCAAGACTCATCTACCTGGACACTATTCAAGTTGTGACATTGGATCAAATGTTTGTCGAGACGTGAAAGTCCCTGTTTGTCACAAATCTGGCAATTCAGCAATTTGGAAAGACCACCGCATCTGATGAAAAGACAAAAAAAGATCACCACATTTGATGAAAAGACACAGGAAATGTAATTACAAAAAAAAAGAGAAAGAAATGGCTTAACCTCAAAAAGAGTGAATTCAATGAAATGCATACACCTTTAAATAATGAGTTGATTGATTTCATTTAATGTTGCCACTTTGAGTCCTCCATAGAGCTGGCTGGAGTCAAATAAAGGAATACACAATTTACTTACTTCCCAACACCATACATGTGCAAGAACTCCTTTTCTTCCTTGTTGGGAATTTCGTGCAATTCCAAATGCTTCTTCATGTTGTATACATCTTTTTGACAAATGCCACACACTCGACTTGCCTGAAAGGACAGGAAACACACATTGTAATGCACACGCAAAGACCCACTAGACCAGAACATCCAGATGACACTTTATCCATGTCAGAGGCCTGTTTTTGGAATTAGGAAATTGTCATTTGGAAGTTTTTTTTTTTTTTTTTTTTGTGGAATTTGGATCTACAAACTTGGAAGTCACTTTTGGAAATTGCAAGTACATTTTGGAACAAGCAAGACGAATGTGTGTCTCCATTACCATGTTGGACGGCGCTGTAGGATGATGCCCGTGGCACGCTTTGCAACACTGAAATGCAGGTTCCACAAGCACAAAAAAAAAAACTGCAGCCGGCGGGGCTCGTCACTGCGTCCTTGACGTGCACGTGGAAAGAGGGAGCAAGAATGAGAACACACATTCAGTGAACACGCAGTCCTCGTGAGCATTCAACAATCCAACCACAGTCAGCCATCCCTTCCACAAGCATCAGATGAGGTGAAGAGACCAGACAATCTGTCAACAACCATCCGAATAAACATACATGCATTCGTGGGCAAGATGTGAACAGGGGTGACCGATGAAGGCATTTTTGGCCAACGCAAAACATTCATTCAATACTTGGACTCAAACCACTTGCTAAATAAAATGGAAGGCCCGCGTGCTCAAAAATGCTTAGTACTACTCAAACAGGTGAACCTCCAAAACTCTACTAACATTACTTGTGAGATGCCCAAAAATAGTGTCGTCCCCGCCGCCGCCTATTGATGAACCCTTGTTGGGGATGCTACCAGTTCTTTGCAAGGGGAGTTCGTTCTCATCCGCAGAACTGTGTGCCAGTACGCTGCCTGTCACGCCGCCACCGGTGTGACGGCCATGCTTTTGTTTTGTTATCCATGTTTCCTGTTTTACTTTGAAAAGCCTAACTCTCATCTCACCCCAGGTCACTTGCCCTTCCTGCCGCTCCATAATTACCGGTCCCCGCCCTTGATTATCACCACCTGCCACCAATCACCTACAGCAATAAAAGCCACCTGCATTCTCCCCTCAGTGCCGAAGTGTCACCGTCAGTGCATGGAAGCGTCCACAGTCCTTATGTCCTCGTTCATGTTGCCTAGCGTTGTTGCCTTGTTTTTGTGCCTTTTCCTCCCTTTTGGAGCGCCTTTAGTTACCCCTTTTGCCTTGTGCCCTTTTTCCTCCCTAGCGGAGCGCTTTCTGTTGTCCCCAGTACCTTTTGCCTGTTTTTTCCTCCCTAGTGGAGCGCTTTTTGTTCTCCACTTTTTCCCCTCCCTGTTCTCCTCTCGGTTTGAGAGGAGACCACTGTTGGCCGGAAATAAACCTGCTGCCTTGGTGGCCTACCTTACGCCTGCGTCTGAGTCCTACTTGACCCCGCCTTGTCAGTACACTTCGGCCAGCATGGACCCAGCAGGCATGGTCGAGGCCGCACTGCAGAGCCAGGAGGCCCGGCTCAACAACCAGGACCGGATCCAACAGACCATGCTGTCCCGGATGGAGGAATTGACCAGCCAGGTCCACGAGCTGGTAGGCCTTTCACGGCGTCGAGCGCCAGCTCCCACTGGACAGATTCCTCACCCTGAGTTCTCTGTACCGACCACGCCATTCACCGGGGTAGGATTGAGACTGGCCTCCCCAGAACGATACTCCGGTGAACCCGGACGCTGTCAGACTTTCCTCACAGAATGTGACATTCATTTTGAACAGTTACCACAGGCATTTCCCACAGCCCGATCCCGAGTGGCCTTCATGTTGTCTCACCTGACGGGACGGGCCAAAACCTGGGCGACCGCGGAATGGGCCAGGGGTTCCTCGGTCTGCCAAAGCGTACAGGACTTTCGAATCGCTTTGCGCCAAGTCTTTGATCCAGAAAACAATGACCGAGAGAAGGCACGAGCACTGAGCCGACTTCAGCAAGGCAACGAATCTGTCAGCGACTATGCAGTTCGCTTTCGAACGTTGGCAACGAGCAGTGGCTGGAACGCCATCGCACTTCACGACCATTTTCTGAAAGGACTCTCACCCGCCATTCAAGAGCTTCTGGTTCCCGTAGATCTCCCCGCGGACTTGGACGCCTTGATTTCCCTCACCATCCGCACCGATCATCGTCGCCGGGAACTGGCTAAGATCGGCGGACTCCGAAGGAGGGAGGAACCCACCCCCTGGTCACGACCACCGGGGCCCGGAAGGCCGCAACCCATCCTTCCTTCCCGACCTGAACCAGGAGAGGTGGACTTCGCCAGAGAGGAACCCATGCAACTGGGAAGGGCCCGGCTAACGCCCGAGGAGCGACAGCGCCGCCGCCGAGAGGGCCGATGCTTCTATTGTGGTGGTCTTGGCCACCTAGTGGGATCCTGCACCACGAAGAGCGGGTCACCGGTGAGTCCTCCGTCACCCCGACCCGCCAAGAACCACAGGCTCACGCAAATGCAGATAAACCACCACAATGTCACCACAAATCTGTCAGCCCTCATCGATTCCGGTTCCGACGAGAGCCTCATGGACTGGGAGCTCGTGAGGCAACTACGAGTCTCCACCGAGCCACTTCTGTCAACCATCCAGGCTCGAGCGCTGAACGGCAAGGAACTTTTCAGAATCACCCACATCACTGAACCTCTGGAAGTGCACATCGGACAGCACCTCGAGACCCTTCGCTTCCATGTGTTCCATTCTGCTTCCCCCACTTTGGTTCTGGGTCACCCTTGGCTGCGTCTACATAATCCCAGAATCGACTGGAACTCTGGAGTCATTCTGGAGTGGGGAAAGGACTGCATGACTCACAGATTGGAACAACCCGCACCCCGGAACACCACAGCCCAGGTTCACCAGGTGTCCCTCGCCTCGTCCGCTCAAGAGGAATACCCGAACCTGCACACCGTTCCCTCCTGCTACCACCACCTGCGGGAGGTTTTCAGCAAAACCAAGGCCATGACTCTTCCTCCCCATCGACCGTATGACTGCCCGATTGACCTGATCCCCGGATCAACCATCCCCAAGGGGAGACTGTACTCGGTCTCAGGACCCGAACGCCAAGCCATGAACAATTATATTGACGACTCCTTGAAGGCCGGCCTCATCCGACCGTCTTCCTCACCTGCAGGCGCAGGTTTTTTCTTCGTGAGTAAAAAGGATGGATCCCTACGCCCATGCATTGATTACAGTCCCCTGAATGACATCACTGTTAAGAACCGGTACCCCTTGCCATTGATGTCCTCTGTGTTTGACCAGCTGCAACAAGCTAGAATCTTCACGAAGCTCGATCTCCGCAACGCCTATCACCTCATCCGGATCCGCGAGGGAGATGAATGGAAGACTGGTTTTAAAACTCCCCGGGGACATTACGAGTACCTGGTCATGCCTTTCGGCCTCACGAACGCTCCCGCAGTCTTCCAGGCCATGATTAACGAAGTACTCAAAGATTTCATCGACCACTTTGTGTATGTCTACCTGGATGATATCCTAATCTACTCTCCTGACCAAGCAAGCCATCGAAGCCACGTGGACCGAGTCTTGCAACGCCTGCTGGATCACCAGCTTTACGTGAAGGCAGAAAAGAGCCTGTTCCACGTCAACTCCATCTCCTTCTTGGGATTCGTCGTGTCACCCGGAAAAGTGGAGATGGAAGCGGACAAGGTCAGCGCCGTGCGGGATTGGCCCACGCCGGACTCACGAAAGAAGGTACAACAATTCCTCGGATTCGCCAACTTCTACCGGCGATTTATCAGAAACTTCAGCACCATTGCTGCCCCCCTGCACGCCTTGACCTCCCCGCAAGTTCGATTTAGGTGGAACACGGAAGCTGAAGGGGCATTCAAGGACTTAAAAGCTCGCTTCACTAATGCCCCTATCCTCAGAGTCCCTGACCCCAAGCGCCAGTTCGTGGTGGAGGTGGACGCCTCGAGTATTGGTATTGGGGCAGTCCTGTCCCAGCGTTTGTCAAGAGGACGGCAAGACACATCCCTGCGCTTTCCTCTCACGAAAATTATCAAAAGCGGAACGCAACTACTCGGTCGGTGATCGGGAGCTCCTAGCTGTGAAGGTGGCTCTCGAAGAATGGAGACACTGGCTGGAAGGCGCCGAACTCCCCTTCGTGATTTGGACCGACCACCGAAATCTGGAATACTTACGCCAGGCCAAAAGACTCAACCCTCGACAGGCCAGATGGTCTTTGTTTTTTAACCGCTTCGTTTTTTCTCTGACCTACAGACCCGGCAGTAAGAACATCAAGGCTGACGCTTTATCAAGAATTCACGAGTCCGAACCACTGGAAGCCGAGCCTGAGACCATTCTGCCCCGGGACTGCATAGTCGGGGCCATTAGGTGGCAAATTGAGGACGACGTCAAAGAGGCACTACGGAACGTCACTCCCCCCACGTCATGCCCACCACGCCGACTCTTTGTGCCTGAGGAACTGAGGGCCCAGGTAATACACTGGGCCCATACTTCACGATTATTTTGCCACCCTGGAGTTCGCAGGACCATGTATGCTGTTGCCCGGAGATTCTGGTGGCCGGCAATGGAGGCCACGATAAAGGAATACGTCGCTGCCTGTCCGACTTGTGCCCGCAATAAAACTTCAAATCAGTCCCGGATGGGCCTTCTCCAACCGTTACCGATCCCATCCAGACCATGGGCAGAAATATCATTGGACTTTGTGACTGGACTGCCCCCATCCCATGGTAAAACCACAATCCTCACAGTTGTTGACAGATTCTCCAAAATGGTTCGCTTCATTCCACTATCCAAGCTCCCATCCGCCAAAACTACCGCAGACATCATGATCCACCACATATTCCGGTTTTATGGATTCCCGCTACACATCGTCTCCGACCGCGGACCACAGTTCATCTCCCGTTTCTGGACGCAATTCTGCAAAGCCCTAGGAGCCAAGGCCAACCTGACGTCAGGGTACCACCCGGAGGCCAATGGACAGGCGGAGAGATTAAACCAGCAACTCGAAACGGGCCTCCGATGCCTCGTCTCCCAGAACCCGACTACCTGGAGCACTTACCTGGTTTGGGTTGAGCTCGCACATAACTCTTTACCCACTTCTGCCACAGGTCTCACCCCGTTCAAGTGTGTCCATGGCTACGATCCCCCATTCTTCGCCGAACTGGAAGAGGAGGCAACGGTCCCCTCGGTCAAAGCCATGATCCGTCGGTGCCACAAGGTCTGGTCGGCGGCCCGGACGGCACTTCAACGCCAGGGAGACCGGGTAAAGAGGGCCGCCGACCGGAAGAGGAGACCGGCTCCAGAATACCGCCCAGGCCAGCGAGTTTGGCTGTCTGCCAAACACCTCAGGCTCAAGGTACCATGTCCAAAGTTGGCCCCGCGGTTTGTGGGGCCTTTTCCCGTAACCAAGTCCATAGGGCCTGCCGCCGTTCGACTCCGTCTGCCACGATCCCTCAGAGTCCATCCTACATTCCACGTCAGCCAAGTCAAGCCTGTCCACGAAAGCCCACTGGTGCCCTCCGAACCCAACCCGCCCCCCCCAGAGATGATTGAAGGCGGCCCCGTTTACAAGGTCAGAAAACTTTTAGATGTTCGTAATCGGGGCCGCGGGAGGCAATACCTTGTCGACTGGGAGGGGTACGGCCCGGAGGAAAGACAATGGGTCCCCTCCCGGTTCATCGTTGATCCCTCCCTCATTGACGACTTTTACGCTGAGCACCCTGACATTCCTGGGCCGACAAGAGCCGGCCGTTGGGGGGGGGTACTGTCACGCCGCCACCGGTGTGACGGCCATGCTTTTGTTTTGTTATCCATGTTTCCTGTTTTACTTTGAAAAGCCTAACTCTCATCTCACCCCAGGTCACTTGCCCTTCCTGCCGCTCCATAATTACCGGTCCCCGCCCTTGATTATCACCACCTGCCACCAATCACCTACAGCAATAAAAGCCACCTGCATTCTCCCCTCAGTGCCGAAGTGTCACCGTCAGTGCATGGAAGCGTCCACAGTCCTTATGTCCTCGTTCATGTTGCCTAGCGTTGTTGCCTTGTTTTTGTGCCTTTTCCTCCCTTTTGGAGCGCCTTTAGTTACCCCTTTTGCCTTGTGCCCTTTTTCCTCCCTAGCGGAGCGCTTTCTGTTGTCCCCAGTACCTTTTGCCTGTTTTTTCCTCCCTAGTGGAGCGCTTTTTGTTCTCCACTTTTTCCCCTCCCTGTTCTCCTCTCGGTTTGAGAGGAGACCACTGTTGGCCGGAAATAAACCTGCTGCCTTGGTGGCCTACCTTACGCCTGCGTCTGAGTCCTACTTGACCCCGCCTTGTCACTGCCCATCTTTTCATGACGCATCTTCATCTGAAAAAATAAATAAATAAATGTTTCGTCCCACATCCATGTGAAATTGAGCTTCTGCAGCTAGCTCAGCAGCAAGCCATAACAGCAAGCCCAGGGAAGGGGGGGAGAGGAGACAAGCCCAGTGGAGGGGAGTCCATGTAAAATAATTATCTTTTAATTAGGTAAAATAAGACAAAAAAAAAACCCCAAAACACCACATTTGATATTGCAATTGCTTTTAAATGTTTGTAAAAAGAAAAAGGAAACTACATTAAATTAACAATAAATAAACTTATATAAGTCGCATGTGCAGTCCACCATCATTGCGATACCGTAAAAAGGCAGCAGGTGGCAGCATCGACAGTCTTCTTACCGATACAAACATTTGGCGCCAAAACAATACATTTTGTTCAAAACGGCCGTCTAAAAAGCAGAATTTTGTTTTAATAAGATTAAAAACGCACCGAAAATTTAAAAAATAAAAATTGAGCACCCCGCGGCGGTTGAAAAAGCTCCATTTAGTTCGACGCTACTTAACTCGAAGCAACAAGTGTGTCATTTGCATGCGCGCTTACACGGAAGGCATTAAAAAGCGTACAAACTAAAAACAAAAGTTCTTTCTTGACTAAAATACGTGCGTACCAGACAACGACGACCTGCTCGTGGCGCGTGTACAGCGAGGATGTTTTCCGGTTTTCCTGTGGGCTCGCCGGTGGACGAACGTTAAAACGGAATAACCGACTCGTTAATATGTCAGCACGTGG
Source organism: Festucalex cinctus (assembly GCF_051991245.1). Classification (NCBI taxonomy): domain Eukaryota; kingdom Metazoa; phylum Chordata; class Actinopteri; order Syngnathiformes; family Syngnathidae; genus Festucalex; species Festucalex cinctus. The sequence goes on from NC_135411.1 coordinate 28,011,253, forward strand.
CCATAAGAGGCTCCCTTCCTCTCTTTTTCATGTGAAGTTCACTTTTGCTTGAGCTAAATGTTTCCCTTTATGATCACATATGGCTTTTACCAATCTTAAGGTACACTTCCCAGTTTAGTATGGGCCACCTTTGTTTAGTTACATCAAGTTCTAGAAACACACGGCCTTAAAGAGTTAACTGTTGAGCCCATTTCGATCATGTTGTGAACCAAAACAACAACCTTGACAGTGAGGATGGGGCCATACTCGGATTTTTCATCCTCCACAGTGGCTCAAGTCGATGCCAAATGTGTGAAACTTTGCTTTCACCTGGCCACAGTGATTTCCTCCAAACAGGTTTTCAACTATTTCGATGTTCAATAGCAAATTCAAGATGGGTCTGTACTTGGAAAGTAAGAAATGAATTTCAAGAACTGGTGTACATTATACACACGATGAGTTGAGATCATAAGTTTTAATAATGGGTTGATTTTGCACCGATGTTTGCCAGATGGGCCCCAGCCAATCTGCAGTCATTATTCTGGCTGAGTTGTAGGGGATCAAATGATTTTTGACTACTTTTTGGATTACTTGTTTTTTAATCATACTATTTTGATTAATTTTCCATCTATTACGATGAGCAGTAAAAAACATGAAAAATAAAGGCTGTTCATTTTTCTGCAAGTGAGCAAACTTACAAATTCAGGAGGGGGTCAACAAATTATTTCACATGCTGTAAGTAAACAAATGCCCTTTGCTACTGACACGACGAGGTAAGGTAGGACTCAGACGCAGGCGTAACGTAAGCCACCAAGGCAGCAGGTTTATTTCCGGCCAACAGGTGTCTCCTCTCAAGCTGAGAGGAGAACAGGGAAGCAAAAAAGTGGAGAACAAAAAGCGCTCCACTAGGGAGGAAAAAACTGGCAAAAGGTACTGGGGACAACGAAAAGCGCTCCGCTAGGGAGGAAAAAGGGCACAAGGCAAAAGGGGTAACAAAAGGCGCTCCACTGGGGAGGAAAAAGCACAAAAACAAGGCAAAAACACTTGGCAACATGAACGAGGACATAAGGACTGTGGGACGCTTCCATGCACTGACTGTGACACTTCGGCACTGAGGGGAGAATGCAGGTGGCTTTTATTGCTGTAGGTGATTGGTGGCAGGTGGTGATAATCAAGGGCGGGGACCGGTAATTATGGAGCGGCAGGAAGGGCAAGTGACCTGGGGTGAGATAAGAGTTAGATTTTCAAGGTAAGACAGGAAACAGGGATACAACAATAAAAGCATGAACCGCCACGCCGGTGGCGGCGTGACAGTACCCCCCCCTCAACGGCCGGCTCTTGACGGCCCAGGAATGTCAGGGTGTTCAGCGTAAAAATCATCAATTAGCGAGGGATCAACGATGAACCGGGAGGGGACGCATTGTCTTTCCTCCGGGCCGTACCCCTCCCAGTCGACAGGGTATTGCCTCCCGCGGCCCCGATTACGAACATCTAACAGTTTCCTACCCTTGTAAACGGGGCCGCCTTCAATCATCTCCGGGGGGGGTGGGTCGGGTTCGGAGGGCACCAGTGGGCTTTCGTGGACGGGTTTGACTTGGCTGACATGGAATGTTGGATGAATTCTGAGGGATCTTGGTAGGCGAAGTCGAACGGCGGCAGGACCTATGGACTTGGTTACTGGAAAAGGCCCCACAAATCGCGGGGCCAGCTTTGGACATGGTACCTTGAGTCTGAGGTGTTTGGCTGATAGCCAAACTCGCTGGCCCGGGCGGTATTCGGGTGCCGGTCTCCTTTTCCGGTTTGGCGGCCCTCTTCACCCGGTCTCCCTGGCGTTGAAGCGCCTTCCGGGCCGCCGACCAGACTTTGTGGCACCGACGAACCATGGCCTGGACCGAGGGGACCGTTGCCTCCTCCTCCAGTTCAGCGAAGAATGGTGGATCGTAGCCGTGGACGCATTTAAACGGGGTGAGACCTGTGGCAGATGTGGGCAATGAGTTGTGAGCAAGCTCGACCCATACCAGGTACTTGCTCCAGGTGGTCGGGTTCTGGGAGACAAGGCATCGGAGACCGGTTTCAAGCTGTTGATTTAGCCTTTCTGCCTGCCCATTGGCCTCAGGGTGGTACCCAGACGTTAGGTTGGCTTTGGCACCTAGGGCTTTGCAAAACTGAGTCCAGAATCGGGAGACGAACTGTGGTCCACGGTCGGAAACGATGTGTAAGGGGAAACCATAAAACCTGAATATGTGGTGGATCATGATGTCTGCTGTGGTCTTGGCGGATGGGAGCTTGGTTAGTGGGATGAAACGAACCATTTTAGAGAATCTGTCGACGACTGTGAGGATTGTGGTTTTACCATGGGACGGGGGTAGTCCGGTTACGAAGTCCAAGGAGATTTCTGCCCATGGTCTGGATGGGATTGGCAGCGGTTGGAGAAGGCCCATCCGGGACTGATTTGAAGTCTTGTTGCGGGCACACGTTGGACAGGCAGCGACGTACTCCTTTATGGTGGTCTCCATTGCCGGCCACCAGAATCTCCTGGCAACAGCATACATGGTCCTGCGGACTCCAGGATGACAAAACAGCTGTGATGTATGAGCCCAGTGTATTACCTGAGACCTTAGTTCCTCAGGCACGAAGAGTCGACGTGGCGGGCAAGACGTGGGGGGAGTGACGTTGCGAAGTGCCTCCTTGACATCGTCCTCAATTTGCCATCTCATGGCTCCAACTATGCAGTCCCGGGGCAGGATGGTCTCAGGCTCGGCTTCCAAGGGCTCGGATTCGTGGACTCTTGATAACGCATCCGCCTTGACGTTTTTGCTGCCTGGTCTGTAAGTCAGAGAGAATACGAAGCGGTTGAAAAACAAGGACCATCTGGCTTGTCGAGGGTTGAGTCTTTTGGCCTGGCGTAAGTATTCCAGATTTCGGTGGTCGGTCCAAATCACGAAGGGGAGTTCGGCGCCTTCCAGCCAGTGTCTCCATTCTTCGAGAGCCACCTTCACAGCTAGGAGCTCCCGATCACCGACCGAATAATTGCGTTCAGCTTTGGATAATTTGCGTGAGAGGAAGGCGCAGGGATGTGTCTTGCCATCCTCTTGACATCGCTGAGACAGAACTGCCCCAATTCCAATGCTGGAGGCGTCTACCTCCACCACGAACTGGCGTTTGGGGTCAGGAACTCTGAGGATTGGGGCATTGGTGAATCGTGCTTTTAAGTCTCTGAATGCCTTTTCGGCTTCTGGGTTCCACATGAACCGGACCTGTGGGGAGGTCAAGGCGTGTAGGGGAGCGGCAATGGTGCTGAAGTTTCTTATGAAACGACGGTAGAAGTTAGCGAATCCGAGGAATTGTTGAACTTTTTTCCGAGAGTCCGGCGTGGGCCACTCTCGTACGGCGCTGACCTTGTCTGCCTCCATTTCTACTTTTCCAGGTGATACGACGAATCCCAGGAAGGAGATGGTGTTGACGTGAAACAGGCTCTTCTCAGCTTTCACGTACAGGTGATGATCCAGGAGGCGTTGCAGGACTCGGCTTACGTGGTCTCGATGGCTCGTTAGGTCCGGAGAGTATATTAGTATGTCGTCCAAGTAAACGTACACGAAGTGATCAATAAAGTCCTTTAGTACCTCATTAATCATGGCCTGGAATACTGCTGGTGCATTGGTGAGTCCGAAAGGCATAACGAGGTACTCGTAATGTCCCCGGGGGGTGTTGAATCCTGTCTTCCATTCATCCCCATCGCGGATTCGGATGAGGTGATAAGCGTTTCGGAGGTCGAGCTTGGTGAATATTTTGGCTTGTTGCAACTGGTCGAAAACCGAGGACATCAGTGGCAGTGGGTATCGATTTTTAACTGTGATGTCATTCAAGGGGCTGTAGTCAATACATGGGCGTAGGGATCCATCCTTCTTGCTCACAAAAAAGAAGCCTGCTCCTGCAGGCGAGGAAGACGGTCGGATGAGGCCGGCTTTCAAGGAGTCGTCTATGTAAGTGTTCATGGCCTGGCGTTCGGGTCCTGAGACCGAGTACAGTCTCCCCTTGGGGATGGTTGATCCGGGAATCAGGTCAATCGGGCAGTCATACGGTCGGTGGGGAGGAAGAGTCATGGCCTTGGTCTTGCTGAATACCTCCCGCAGGTGGTGGTAACAGGAGGGAACAGTGTGCAGGTTCGGGTATTCCTCTTGAGCAGGTGAGGCGAGAGTCACCTGGTGGACCTGGGCTGTGGTGTTCCGGGGTGCGGGTTGTTCCAACCCGTGAGTGTTGCATTCTTTTCCCCACACATGGTTCCCGAGTTCCAGTCAATTCTGGGGTTGTGTAGACGCAGCCAAGGGTGACCCAGAATCAAAGTGGGATATGAAGCGTGGAAAACGTGGAAGCGGAGAGTCTCGCAGTGCTGTCCAATTCGGACTCCCAGAGGTTCAGTGATGTGGGTGATCCTGAAGAGTTCTTTGCCGTTCAGCGCTCTAGCCTGGATGGTCGATGAAAGGGGTTCGGTAGAGGCTCGTAGTTGCCTTACGAGCTCCCAGTCCATGAGGCTTTCGTCGGAACCAGAGTCGATGAGGGCTGACAGATTTGTGGTGACATAGTGGTGGGTTATCTGCATTTGCGTGAGCCTGTGGTTCTTGGCGGGTCGGGGTGACGGAGAACTCACCGGTGAGCTGCCCTTCGTGGTGCAGGATCCCACCAAGTGTCCAAGACCACCACAATAGTAGCAACGGCCCTCTCGGCGGCGGCGCTGTCTCTCCTCAGGCAAAAGCCGAGCCCTTCCCAGTCGCATGGGTTCGTCTCTGGCGAGGTCCACCTCTCCTGGTTCAGGTCGGGAAGGAAGGATGGGTTGCGGCCTTCCGGCCTCCGGTGGCCGTGACCAGGGGGTGGGTTCCTCCCTCCTTCGAGGTCCGCCGATCTTAGCCAGCTCCTGGCGACGATGATCTGATCTGATACTGGCGCGTAACCCACCAGAAATAATTAAGTCCGGGTAAACAAACATGACGACACAGCAAAGAACCACGAGGAAACCACAAAACCGACTACTTTATTTAGAGTGGTGAGTGACATGAATAAAATATTTTTTATTGACCGTAGAAAGTTAAAAGTGGAAATGATGTCTGTTTACGTAATGACGTTGTCCGCGTGTCACACTTCTGAATGGGTATATTTCAATTTTAACTGCAGCTAAATGTAGTCATAGACTGTTTACACTTATCAGTACAGTTCTTAACATTCTCTGTGATCATGTGTTTATTAGCGGTGGGCCTGTACCGATACCAGGCATCGGTACTGGGCTGATACCTGACCTTATTTTCAAGTTATCAGTAGTCATGGCTGTTTTGTGATCAGAAACAAGAAATATGAAATTAGACAAAGAGAAAATTGCCATTAATTTCATGCAATTTTAAGGAAAAATGTAATAATCGTGTATATATAGGTCTTTCTTTAAAATAACCTGTCATTGTTTTGTTTTTTTTGTGTGGAAATTTCATGTATCAAAAGTACTTTTGTTATCAGTACTTGGTATCTGTATTGGTGACTACTCAAGAGTTGAGTACTCATACTGCCATCAAGTGGTATTGCACATACCTGGTGTTTACATCAGTGCTATTTTTCTTGTATCAATCATGCAACAAATAAATGGTATTTCAATTCATTTCAATGGGTAATATTGATTGACCCGTATAGTTAGTTACAACCTTTGTCACACAACAAATTAAACTTTAATGTCCTAATTTTTCGATTCATCCTTTTCTCAATTAGGATGCACTGTTTGTCCATCGCACTGAGACCAAGAGGAGCATGTGGCCAAGCAACAGGCTTGTCTGTTGACCCTGCAGGCCCGTGAGGTTAATTATCCCGGGCAGGCTAGCGGGGCCGCCGTGGCGATCGCGGGAGTTAGTGGATCTCCGTCGCACTGACAGACGTCTGGCAGAATATTGACATAAATACACATCAGGATGTCCCTTTGTTGTAAGCGGTGTTAAAGTGAAGCACAATCGCCAGGAGGAGAAACATGAAAACCTCAGCGACAGCTCAATTATCCACACATCAATCAGCGGGGGGATGTGATTGCTTGTGTAAATGGAGTTGATGTCGTGTGTTATGGCAGATCGATGGCCCAGCGCCACGTTTCACAGACAAGTTCATTGCCGCCATCTTTGTCGAGCCCCCGCTGAGCCGCTTGCATCCTCTTTCTCGCCATGCTGCTTTACTGGCCAATAATGGAGTTTGTGTGTTGCGTCTAAATTAAACATGCACCCTCTAATATATTATTTGCCCAAAATAATAGGCAATACCAATACATTTAGTAGTTTATTAATTAAAAATAAAAGTGCATATAAATCAGTGGTATATATGACAGCGTATTCGGGCCACTTATAATTTATTTTTATTTTTTCAGGGGGTGGGGGTAATATTTCGAGATATGCGAGAAAAAATACACCTAGCGTAGCTATAGTCTAATTGTGAGGATTCGTTGGTGGTTAATGGGAAAGTTTGTAAAATGAAAAGGCAGGATGGAGACGTATTTATTCTTCATTTAAGCTTTACTTGTCATACATGGCAGCTAGAGCGACAACACTTCCTGATCCCCTATTAGCTGACTAACACTAACCAATCAGAAGCTAGCATACTTTAGGACAGAGAGCACACTGTATTTTTCCATCCTCTGGTTGGGTGGGCTAAATAGTCTTGCGATGTTCACAATGGGTGACAGAGGAGTATGAATGTTGGACATTAAAAGTTCTTCTTGCTCATCTAGTAGCCACCCCCAGCGGTACTTCTAGTTTTCGTGTCAGCAAAATCTGTACTTGGCATTTTCCCCACATTAGTGGGAAGAGTTGTGAATGGGGGGCTTCATTTCCTAAAAACTGAGCTAGTTTCAGAAAAAGGAAGCTCACAGAAAAAAGAAATTCTTGGTTGATTAATTTCACACTTAACACTTAGTGGACCCAACACTTTGAATGCAAACAATTAAAAAGTAAACTTTGCGTAATACTGTACGTGCTCTTTAAAAGCACTTTGCTCTGGGCTTCTAACCTTATGTGAAGTTAACAACTAATGTCACGTTGCATCTGCAGTGTTTTTTGTTTGCATTTTCTGCTTTTGTCTGCTGTTGGTTAGGATATTTTCAGTCCCCTGAGCCTCTGTGTGATCTAATGGCAGAGGTGAGAGGTGATCAGTGGTGATACCATTATCAGTTGTGTTTGGAGGGCTCTCTCATATCATCAGCACCAGCCGTCTCCCTCGGCGTCCCTCTGATGTCCCATCTCGCTGTGTATCGCTCGCAAGACACAAGGGCTGCTTTTAAGGAGTCATTTGCAGTGCCATACTAAATCTAGAAGCGACGGCCCGCTGGTTCTGCCACTCAAATGTGTTTCTGATCAAAGCAGGGGGTTTTAAGTCCACATTTTTTCTGGTGATGTTTTGGATCCTAATAAACGCTCCTGCTTGATGGGATGTGCAGAAAATAGCCTTCCTTTTGTTTTTGGACAAAAGTGCCTCAGGTTCTTTTGGTGCTGTCTATATTGTTTTGAGACGAGAACTGTTAGAAGTTTCAGTTTCCGCCTTCCTGCGAGTGACAATCGAATGCCGCAGGTGGCGAGGAAATGCGACTCTCTGCAATCATCTCCATTGACATCTGTTAATAGCTCATCAGACTAAATTGTACTAATAGCTTCTTTTTGAAAAGCCGTGATTGTACAAAAAGTCTCAATATCTAATAAAAGATGTGCCTGTAATTCCTGAGCATCAACACTGCCATCTTGCAATTTAGAGCAATAACGCAGAGTGAAAAGTGAGAACGCGAGCGCCATTACGTGTGCCGCATCCCGCTCGCTCCAAATGCAGCAGATGTACACTGAAATAGTGTGTTTTCATCCAACGTGACGGCTGTTGCACCAAGTCTGGCCTAAAGCTGCGAATCCTGGCTCAGGTTCCTTGGCTGGCAGCCTCACAAAGTGGGCCAGGAAGACCAGAGCCAGATCATATTCTTCACTCGTTTGGAATTATCCTTTAGCTTTTCACACAAAGTGGAGTATTTTGAAGTCGATATAGTGAGTGCGCGTTTGAAATATGTTTAGAACACAGAGCGCACCATAAAAAGAGATGTACAAGTTAGAAGACGCTGCACAATGAATCTAGGAAGAAAAGTACATAATCTAATTACATCCAAATGAAAGACAAACAGCTACAGGCGAGAGATTTCCTTTTTTTTTTTAATGTTTCTGTACAAGTGGTAAAGGAACATGCTTATCAATAATTTGAGATATACCAGAAATGGAGGCTTTAATGAGATGTAGCATGTATCTAGAACCATGAATTGTTCTTCATTTATTATTTAATTCCATATAATGAGTTCTCATTGAAGGTAGAGTTTGTGGATTTTCATGATGAGTTTTTTTTTTTTTTACATTAAAAATAAATAGTGGGCCAGAAACACAGTGTTAATTTCATATTCATTATCCTTGAGATAGGAGTTGAATTCTTTTGTCACACAAAACTGCTAATTGGCAAGAACTATTATTATTTTTAGAATTTCTGTGAAAAGAATACATTAATCTTAAATTCTGACATGCAGAGCACGTAACATATCTTTGAAGTGCTGATGCAAATTTGATTTATTACTTATTTAGTATGATTTTGCACTTGTAGTGTAGTGGTACATGCTGCTACCTTAAGTGCAGATTGTGTGGGCTCCATTAGAAAGCTCGATTACTAAGCCACGGCCGGTCCCAAGACCGGGTAAAAAAAAAACAAAAAAAACAAAAAAACGGGAAAAATGTTAGGGTTTGCGGGAGATTGTGGGCCCAAGTGGAGGGAGGCAAAGAAAGGCGTGGCAGGGGTGCTCTTAAACATATTTTAATTTAACGCATAAACAAACAAAGTGCAAAAGAACATACAAAGTGCAAACTAAGGCTGGGAACTAAACTTACTAGATGTAACCTAAACGGGCAGGACTCAGAGGCTCAGGGAAACAAGCTGTGGCGACGACAGGACAACAACAACAAAGACTCGACCAGGACTGAACGAAAGCAGGGAACTAAATACACATACTAACGAGATAACAAGAGACACCTGGACACTACACAAGTGGCTTGGGGAGCTGATTGGACAAACACAAGGGAACGGGAAAACGAGCACAGGTGGACATAAGACATTGACAGAACTAGAGACACAAGGAAAACATTACAAAGAAAAACCCAAACTAAAACCCAGACCCTAACAAAAAAAAAGGTGATTCTGTGCAAAAACGACTTACTGTACTAGACTCAGAGGTGGTAGTAAGTCACATATGTGCAAGTTTCAACCCTCAAGTCTCAAGCAATTCCCAAGTTACTGTACAAAAAAAAAAAAAAAAAAAAAAAAAGCAAGTTGATTTGAGTCGCAACCAAATTTCAAGCAAGTCGAGTCAAGTCATACAATATTGCTCAGGCACAACAAATATTGGAGTGGTAATAATTTTTATTAGTGTCATATGACAGGCGAGCATCCCCACACAATTTTGTGTTGTATCAGGAGGCTAATTATTATTTTCTATCTTGTTAGGGTGTGCTACACAGTTTTGTTCTTATATGTATATATTTTATGGATACACATGCTTGCAAAAAGTGGCATATATAAAACAAACAAAATGAATAACGCAACCGAACTGTCTTTTGAATGGCATGTACCTTTAACCCTCATCGTTGAACAAACGCCTCCAGCTTTAACACCAAATTACAGTAGATGAGCGTTTCCGCACAGTTGGCACGTTTCCGTCTGGCTTAATTCCTTCTCCTGCAGGAGCTACATGTGATGGCGCACACTTTCCCTTCTCCTGCTCCCGAGGCACGGCGCTTTTATATTCGCAACAAGCCGTTCAACGCCTGAGCCTTTCTGCTTTCATTAAGGTGGAGCGGCTCTCTCCATCCGCCGGTAATTGGCATGTGGGTGAGCAATGTCTTAAAGTGGCAAGTTCCACCGGCTCACCAGCTTTGAGGAATATCAAGAACCGATCGATATCGATAGCAAACAAGCAAAATTAGTAGAGAAGACGCTGAGGCAGTAGTGGGTGGTGGGCAGTCATAGGAGGGCAAGGTGGGGGTCCTGTTTAAGAGGCTGTAGGTGTGAGGGGGATGGTGGGGGAAGCACTGGGAGTATAATAACACCAAATCAATCCTTTTACATTCAAGTTATTAGTTGGGTGAATGAACAAAACAAACGTGTCACGCCTGAGTTGCGGGTTTCCACCTAATCTAACCAGGATCCATTTACCAGAGTGAGAAGAGGGGTCCTGCCTGCTTTGTATTAATGCTCTGGAGCTGAGGGACCACCAGTCTCAACGCCGCTCGCTCTCGAGTTAACATCTGCAGATTTGCAGCCTGTGGAAATGTTTGAAACACGCAGCCTCCGGTGTAAGAGCAACAAAACATCCAGCAGCAACTTGTTTGTGCATGAGCTGACACGGGACGGGAGCTTTCTCGTTTCCTACGAAGCTGCCAGCCCGACCATTACTCACCAAACGCTGTGATTTATGCGGAAATCCATGATCAAAATGAGTAGGCAGAAACCCGAGCGCATCATTCAGTCTGCGCTTTACAGCGTCACCGCGAGCAGAGGGGTGGGAACACGGGCTGAAATATGGTCGCCAACAGCTCAGCTAATAGCGCTATTGGCCTATAAACTTAAGACACACACGCAGATGGGCCCTCACACTTGAAAGTAGCCTGCTGAGCAAAGACGGAGACGGCCCTGTAAACGAGCGAGCTCATCGCCGTGTTTAACGAAGCTCAGGGAGCCGTCGGCACACGTTCAAAGAGGGGGAGATTCTCTCTGACGTTAATGAAGAGGGCAATAATTGGAACGACACCTTTTTGCGCAATGGGTTGACCAAATTTTGTTGTCACATTGGGTTTTTGTACATGGAGCTATGGAGATTTATTTTGAAGAGTGTGAAGGATATCATACACATCTGTAGTACCAAAACAAACCTGTGAGAGGGAGCAAGGGGCCACAGGTATTCAGTCAGGAATCACATAGTACTAGAGTAGTAGAAGCCGAAATATAAGTTTTTCGGGAAGCGGCTCTATGGCTCTAGATTCTATGGCTACGTTCAATCTGCAGGGCATGATGACCAATTTGGATTTTTTGTTAAATCCAATCTTTATGTGCACTGTGATTGGCTGGTAACAAGTCCAGGGTGCAACCCAGTGTTGTGCCCCTCACAAACGAAACGAATGAAGCTTTTGATTGAACATGGGATCTTTTCATGATTCTTTAAGTTCTCAGTTCAGTCTCAAACTTGGCGGTGATGCTGAAGTAGTCCAGAGGACTCCGCTGAGACGATAATCTCTGTGGAAGGAGACGTCCAGAAGCCGAGCCTGAGGAGCCGCATGGGAAAAAAAAGCCGGAAACTCGGAAGGGAGCCAACGCTGGAGGTGGACGGTGACTGTGACAGATGAACGGGAGAGTGTTGAGCAAGATCTCCCACAGAGTGACAGATGATTAGTTGCTAAATGATCTGAGCTGTTTGTTTCTATAGTATGTCTTTCCTAGAGGAGGCACGGTGGTTTACTGGTTAGCACGTCCGCCTCCCAGTTCTGAGGACTTGGGTTCGAGTCCAGGCTCCGGCCTTCCTGGGTGGAGTTTGCATGTTCTCCCCGTGCCCACGTGGGTCTTCTCCAGGCACTCCGGTCTGCTCCCACATTCCAAAGACATGCATGGCAGGTTAATTGGGCGCTCCGAATTGTCCCTAGGCGTGCTTGTGTTCATCTCTATGTGCCCTGCTATTGGCTGGCAACCAGTTCAGGGTGTTCCCCGCCTACTACCCAAAGCTAGCTGAGATAGGTTCCAGCACCCCCAGCGACCCTTGTGAAGAATAAGTGGTCAAGAAAATGGATGGATGGATGTCTTTCCTAGATTATACATCCATCCATTTTCTTAACCACTTATTCCTCACACCATAGGAATATTAAATAAGAATAGCAATTCCTTGATGTTTGTGGCAGCTAAAGCAACAAATACAAATATGATGATTTTAATGGATTTGGAGAATGACCTACTGTTTGATAACGGGACCAGCCTTAATGGGGAATAACGGAACTAGGACTATCTCAGCGGCTATCCGAGGCAGAAATGTAATTTCAGCCCTAGTATTAATAATCGTTTTTGTACGATTATGCCTATTTTGTAATTGTGGAGGATAATAATCGAAATCGTAATTGAATTTCGATTAATTGCACAGCCCTAACTGAACCCCATAAGATTTGAATTGGAAATTGCTACCAGCAGTATGACACAAGAACTCTTGAGAGACATGATCATCACCCCAAATAAAGTCCAGATTGTGTTTCTCTCAACTGTTTGTGTGGCAAGGAGAGCAGGTGTTTTTCCGCTCTAACAGTGAGCAGATGAGCCAAACGGGCTCCAGGCTCCCGTGGCTTGTTGTTGGGTTGTTGGTTGGTTGCGTGAACACCGGTAGAGGTGAGAGAGCTTTCAGCGGGTGCATCAGAGTTCAAATAGGGATTTTATAACAGAGTTTCAGCATGAATTAACACCGCTGCGCTTTGGGCGATATAATATAACCGGTTTTCATGAGGCGGGGGGAGACGAAAATGTCACGGATCCAAAATAAAAAAGTGGGCCAACTGTGTGATGCTGTAACCGCCACGAGTGGAAATGTCTTGTGAATGTTCTTGTTGTCATCATCATATTGGCAGCCTTGAAATGACTCATGTGATTCAAAAAAGAAATAAAATGTAATGTGGAACGTTTTCCCGCTGGCAAATGCTACAGTGGCTGCAAATGTTTGACGCGTCAGGGATGTCTGATGTGCAACCTTTTGTGGATGACTAACATAATGTTGACTGTTTCTCACAAACCTTGGAGTTTGGTTCATTTCAGGGCAATAAACACCCTGAGTGCCATATTTTTGGGGGCTAAAAATCAAGCTGACATTACAATACTCCACTTCATTTAAGCTATGAGGTTTCTGAGGGAATGGTGTTTCCAATTATGTTTGTAAATTAAAAGCAAGCAAAAAGATCACAAAGTAGGCTACTAAGAAATATGGCTGACCTACTGGGTCAAAAAGGCTCAATTCTTACAGCACGAATACTTGACTCACCCTGACAACACACTTTATTATTCTTCGAAAATGATTAGTCAGGTTCTTAAAAAATAATTTATTCTCGTGTCCATGTGAGGAAATCGCTCTTTGGCGTCTCAAAAGCCATCAGTGCAGAGAGTTGAGAAGAATCTGACAAGCGTGTAAATTAAGCTTCGCCGTCGGCAGTCGTGCGTTAAGCAGAAAGCACTGAAGCCGCATGATTCATTACGACAGGGTCATTATTTTACCGGGCGCAACATAGGACACGGTAACTCGTCATGGATCTGCTCAGACATATGGCTGGTATGTCATACTTGTAGGCTGTAGCTCCCTTCAACCCTGAACAGAATAATCAGAATAGAAAATAGATGGATGCTAACTTTTAAGTTTGTTTCCTTGCTAATATGCTATCACACTAGCTAGCTAACTATGCCACAACTGACAATAAATGGTTAGCATTTCAGCTTTATCTGTCCTTTTGTTTGTTAATGGTGACATTGTTAGTGTCTATTGTCCAATTAAGCTTAATGATTGTTGGCGAACCTGCTTTGATTGAGCTAATAGCTAAGACACGAGCAGCAATTGTTTCCACTTGTTGGCCCTGCATCAACACGATTATGTTAAGTTCTGATTTGGTTAATCTATCTTAACCTTTGGAGTCTTTTCTTGGCACGTCTGAATATTGTCCAGATAAGACCCAAAAAGATTTTGTGTGATTGTTGTACAAGTGTAGCAAATGCCTGGCGTAGTTCCAGTGCTCCAGCAGGACTTTAAGTAAACAACAGAAGATGCAACCATGCTAATGATTCCCTCAGGTCTCCCCCGTGTGATTGTGTGCAAGCTATAAAACTGCGAGTCCAGCGGGGCATGAAATTAGACCCTTCCAATTTCCCAAACATGGTTAAAAATTAATGGAGGCAAATAGCGTCTTGAGCATGCCCGCTAACTTGCCAGGTGATGCAATTAACGCACCAGCAGACACAAACATAACGACGAGCTTGTCACGACCAAGGTAATGTAAAATATAAATTGCGGCCTTGGTGCATGAGCTTGTCACTGATGATTTTGTTGAGAATTAGCAACAACAATTCACATTAAACACCTTGTTAACAACACAAAGCACCCGTGTGACCTTATGCAAAAGTCCACAGATAAAACGTCACAGGTTTTAGGTAAGAAAAAGGCAGATAGTCAGACATAAACATGCACTTGATGTTTTTTTTTTGTATTTAATGGATTTTTTTGTCATTCACTTTACGCTGTGTTTTCTGTGCATGTGATATTACATTTTACATAAACTGGGAAGGCAATATTACCATTTCAGCATGACTCACTGCAGTTATGAACCTTTTTTCTCATAATCCGTTGGTTAGTCTTTTAAAAGCTTATTAAACATCACCTTTAAATCCTGAGCATGTTAGCAGAAGATAAAATGTTAATGACGAGCTTTTTATGATCACCTCAATATTAGAAACATCTCTGTATAATACAGGGCAGTTGTGCTGTACATACATCACTGCAAACTGCAATTACAACAAAAGTTTAATTCAGTCAATACACCGGCATTATTGTCATAGCAATGGCAGGGTTTAATTTATGTGTATTTGCTCTTATTGGACAGTGCAGTTGTACCCATCTTTGTATCCATCGGAAAAGGGTAGCTAATTGACATTTAAAGACAATGAAATGAGAAATATCTCTCAGCCGTGTAATGAATAGCTAGAAGTTCCGGCACAGACTTGTTGTTGTTTTTGTCGGGCACCGATGCGTCTGCAGTCCTTTTTTCCTTCATTCCTAAATGAATGCACAGCCACCTACAAGCTCATTTCGGAAGAATCCTGATCTCAAGGTGTGCCAGCGGTACGAAATGAACAACAGCGCTCAATTTCGAGTCACAATGCATACTAATACCCTCTTCCTTTGGTCTGATGCATCTCATCTCTATGCAGCACGAGTCCCCTTGTTTTGTGAGATTCATAAAAGGTCTGCACTTAGTCTTTAATTAAAAAAAGAAGAAAAAACAAGCAGGTTCATTACACCTATCATGCAAATCTGTATGAATGTGAGAAATCTGGAGTTGTTGAGGAAAACGAGTTTACACATTAGTCCAAAAACACTACATACAGTTTTAAAAGGTGTAGGCGTATGCCAGCACTATTTAGTCAGTGTGGGACTAATTATAATTATCATAACATGTAGCATGCCACACAGTAAGGGTGACCAAATTGTCAAAATTTGAAAAATACATTCTCAGGAATTATTGATAATAAATTTCAATCACCAGTCAAACTGGTTGTGATATTACTTGAGCTCGCGCTAACTCTATCTTGGTTGGCAGTTCAACTGCGCTTAACAATTGTTGCACTCACTATTATTATTATTAATGCTTGGTCCTGCCAGCTATAGGAAGCTGGATGTGCTGTTTACATCACTCTGTCCCCAAATTGTAACATTGGAAATATGCTGGCAGAAAAGCTCCGATTGCATTGGGTCCGACCCAGTTGGACTACATTTTCCACGATTCTTAGACATGGAAGCAGGAAGTAGTTTTAGTTCCGGTATGACGAAAACAAGTCTGCTCTCTTCTTCTTCTTCTTCTTTGTCTTTTCACCTTACACATGGTTAATTATTAGTCGTCAAGTCATGAAGACATTTAAGATGTGAATCTCAGTCTAGTCACCTCTTTGTACTGACAAAATGCCACACATCTAAAAAAAAATGTAAAAAACTTTACGTCATCTTTTCGTCATCAACATGCGAGACTATTTAAAGGATACAAGGCACAAAAAATGCAATTTTACAAAATTCAACTATTCAATTCAAACAAAGTGCTGTACATAATAAAAATTGAACGAAACATAAACCCAAATACACATAAAACAATTAAAAACAAATAAGAAAAAAAAAGCTTATCTGTGCCCTCTGCCCAGTGCTTCCTGGGACAAACCTCTAAAGGACCATCTCACCCGTGAATATGGGAAATGAACTAGACTATTTTCATGTGCTAAGCCACCCTTAACACATGTTATGTGTCGTCTCACACAGCTGCGCAGATGTTCCATTCACGTTCATTAGCTTCCTTTTTCCTCTGCACTTGTTGCTATTACCGTCTGATGAACGCTTTCATTTGGGGAACAGCGCGAGCGTGAGTGTGCTTCCTTCCTTCGCTGTGCGGGAATTGTTTTCTGAAAAGATAAACTCATTCACCAAAGTGTCATCCATTCAGAGGTTGTGCAAAAGGCGTTCTTTAATTGCCGCCAATCTGAGTGATTTAAAACCTCAAAGTATCGACTTGATTCGATTTTTGTTGTTGCTATTATTGTGACTTTTTATCACGCTATCATGAGTCACCGTCTGCAATATCTATAACCAGTAAACCTTCACAACAAAGTGTTGTGATGCACAATAGCATTAGTTATTGAATAAGAGCAAACACCCCCAGTGTGGCCAACGATACACAACTAAAAAGGGTAACGCATCAATCAAGTGTGGCGCATTCTCGCCCACGCTGTCCTCAGGTATAATCGCTCCAAATAAGTGAAAACACCCGCGTGGGTGAGCCGTATGTTTGTGGTTGAATAATGGCATTTTGCAGTTGTTGAAAAACACTTAAGTTGCACACATTTAAATAGTGTCAAGGTCATATTTTTCCCCTTGTAGCAATTACAGAAAAACTGTTGTGAATTATTATCATTAATATTTTTGGTGATACTCATCAGATGATAAATGCAACACTGCTGTTCAAAATTAGACTCCAGCGGGGTACTGATTTGTATTATTTAAGCCAATTTTTAAAATACGGGAGACCCCTCATTGAATGCTCAAATTTGGTCCAATTATTGTCAGATCTTGTAAGTGATGTGGGTCTTTTGCATTAAAAGCCTTGTAATTCCCACTGGAATAACCTTGAATGAAGCTCTGACGTGGTATTCGTGAATAGGTGCGTTCCCATTGCCCTTTTTCGCAAAAATAAAAGCGATATTGTACTATTTCGATAAAGTACAATTTCGAATTGTCGGTGTTTCCATTGAAGAGAGTTTCGCTTCTGAGGCGCAATTCCCGGAATGTCCCGTCTCGCGAGACCTCGCTGTTCTGTAGGAGGTGCTCATGATGTTTACGGTAAATGGACGCCCGGTGTAGTTATATTACTTTAAAAACACTCACCCCTCATCGGGCGGTTTCGGGCATTTAGTGTTGGTGTTGTTGTGTGTGTCCCTCGGCAGTCGGCAAGCAGTTCCGACACAAAAGCGAGTGGCACCGTACTTCCTACTTCCTGTAATCCTAAAATGTTGTTCCCATGCAGAGGCTGGATAAAAGGAGGGTTACAAATTGTTAAAAGTTTCTGATGTTTTCTGCTAAATGAACCAGACATGGCAGGACAGGATTTCAAGCTCTCCTCTCCTTCAACTTTTCGAAGGGGGCTCGCTCGATTACACCTCTCTCTCTTTTATGCTCATGACGTGCAGTAGCCGATACAAATCACTTCAGCATGTAAAACTAAAATACCAAACCGAAATTAATAATTCTCAAAACAAATAGTAATTGCAAGTTTAATTAAAAAAAAATACACATAAACATCGTGTTACATTCCTTTCCTCCGTGACCGGGCGGGTGTCACATGACTACTAATGCGCAAAAAGTGTTTGCGAAATACTTCTTTTTCGATACGTCTCAAAAACCACCTCATGAGAGCGCAAAAGCTTTTTTGCGATATTTGAGAGTTTTTTTTTTTCGCAAATCCGGTGTTTCCATTACCAGCTTACTTTTGCGAAACATGCCTTTTGCGCAAAACTGAGGGTAATGGAAACACACCTAATGTCTTCACAGTAAATGATGACAGCTGTATTATTCATTATCTTTCGATGAACAAAGTAGTTGGTGCGTTACCGTGAATTCCCGAGGATTCTTGCATGTCAGGTCAATAGAGTTCTTGTCTTCTGCTGTGGCAAAGAACAACAATCAACCCCAACAATGGCTGAAAAATGTTCATGTCCATACATATTTTATCTTGTGTTTACATCTCTGATGGTCTTGCTGTGATTTTTTTTTATTTTATTATTTTTATTTTTTTTATTTTATTTTTTTACATGCAGAGGATCCTCTGTTTGTGAAGTTTAATGTTACGACTGATACATAAATGTCGCAGTATTTTGCTCTGTATTGTCATTTTTAAACCATGAAACAAAGGTGCTGCTATAGACCAGTGTTCCCCATCCTAAATCGAGCCAAAGTACCCTTTAGAAAAATCTTACAGCACTCTACCAAAATAAAATGTGAACAGTATGAATACTGAAATAATAATCAGCTTGTCTTAATTTACTCACAGATTGATTTACTCAGTGTAACATCTGGCCCTGTTCAATTGAACACAAAGCTCATTTACTTGCAGGAAGCCATGACTTATTGTGATGTATGAGTGGGAACAGGTGGATCCCCAGGTTTGTTGTACCTTCTGCCAGCTAATGGAAAAGCATTTAATTGGTTTGCCTGACACGATACAGAACATTATCTAGCATGAAGCTAGCATACTAAAAGGCAAAGATTTGTAGTTTTAAATACACAAAGTATACTTCTTCTTGTTTAATGTTCAGTTTTACAGTAGACTTCAACTGGGACTCGCTATAAATAGCTTGAATGCTCTTTTTTTTTAAGAGTAGTTCATTATTTGGCAAGCTGTTAAGTGAGCAGCGTTGAGTTCACTGCCAACATGCAGTTCTTGTATCTCAAATCAAAGCAAAAAAAAATCTGTTCACTTTTATCTCAAGGCACTCCTGTCTTTGTAATTAGTAAATAATCACTTTTGGACCAATTTAGTGAAGTTGGATATTTTCCAGCAATACCTGGAGTTGCCACGGCACCCTGGTTGGGAATCACTCATCAATTTCTATTGTAATGAAGAAAACAAAGGCAGTCAGTAATGGTTGTTTAATGGTTTCATTCTGCGTCTTTGCAAAAAGACTTGAGCACTGACTATTAATAAGCTGAGCCCAATAATGAGATGCTATTTTAAATGTGCCGACAGGAAATGAACTGCCCTTTTGTCACCACTTTCAAGAGCGCCCTCGTCTCTGAATGTTAAGCAAATTCATAAAAGGGAGGTGTGGCAGGGGGGGAAATAATTAAAGGCTAAAAGCTTTTTATCTCGGCAGAATGGGAAGCACTCTTGTTTGGGCTCTCCAATGTGAGGCAAGAGGCGGGCGAGGCTGCCTTATTATCACCGAGGAACAAAAGTCACATGGACCTGCATGGGCACATTTTCCCTCTTTGATTCTGCTCTGCTGGCTTTCATTCCCCAAATGAGCCAATCAGGTGTCTCCTGCCCTGACATGCTCTGCGCTCAGCACTTCTTCTTCTTCTTCGATGTCGACCGGAGCTCCTGACCCGTTCTGGTCTTGATCACCGAAGTACATTTAATGAGCAGGTCCAGGCTGTTTGTGTTTGTCACAATCGTCCATCAGCGTAAATCTCCTATAACGAGAGTGAAGGCTTTCAAGCCAGCCAACATATAGATATATAATATATCACCCGCTCAATCCTTGCTATATAGCGTGATGGATTCCTTATTAATGCTCCATCTTGAGGGACATGCCACTGCAGTAAGCACATCACTCATGTTGTTATGAGGCCAACTGAGAGGTACACATGAATCATGTTTCATGTACAATCGGTATTACTGTCGGGTACATTTATTTACCAGACGCATGTTAGCATGGTGCAAACCGCAGCTGTCCCTCCACAGCTTGACAAAACTCCACCCCCCAAAAAAACTTTTCACAAAGTGTTGATTTGGTTGGCGCCGCTTGCCAAGGCTTAATCGCTCTTCACTTTGCTCCTGGCCGATTGCCGTCAGGAGATAAAATGTTCCGCTGAAATTGTCTTCCCTTTTAAAAAAAGAAGTAATGGCAGAGTCCGACTTAGGTGGCCTGGGATTAGGGCGCAGGAAAAAACAAGACAATGTGCAGGGAAATAGCAGGCTAGCCACGAGGCGAATGGGAGGAAAATTGGTTTAGTTCCAACCTCCAGCGCAGATGCCCTTCAAAAAAGTTAAAATGGTGAAAGGAAATGTACGAGCGTGGCCTTCGTGTGTTGGACATCATTCAAAATCAATCGGATTCTAATGTTGAGGTACTCATTTTGAAGGGTCAGTCAAGAAAGGATGCATTTGCTAATGTGACCTTTGAGGTCTCAGTTGTATTATCTTTCATATTATGATTTGAAATCAATCAACAAACCTGTTATGATTGTGTTTTGGGTTGGGTCATTGTGTTATGATGTTGTTAGTTGCTATGCATTAATGTTTAAAGAATATATTAATTTAATGCATTCCTATAGCCAGAAGCTGTTTGAAAAGAAACTTGTGATCTGAGGGGAACTGGTGCCCTCAAACAACACAAGGACGAACATCAAGCAAAGATGTGGCTCCGTTCTAGAGGTTAATTTGTCGAACGAATTTTGTTGGCTTGACAAGTGAAATGTTTTTTTTTTTTGTGCAAAACATGTTTGTGTTTGTTTGTGTTGTTTTTTTAATTATTTTATGTTATGTAATGCAAGTAGGGCATAGGTCTGATAAGCTGTTGCTTCACCTTACGCCTTTTCGATTGGCTTGTTTACTCAGGAAAAGAAAACATCTGTTTGATCTGTATTTCTGTTGATTGAGGCTGATTGAATAAAAATGAACCAACCAACCAAGTTGCTATATTTGTAGTTGCTATGCAATTCATGTCCATTATGATAATGATGTTTGTGTCTAGTCACTCTTATTTTGTAGTTACTTGAGTGGGTGGTGCATACACCACAAACACACAGGATAGTGTATGAAGTCCTGCCTCCTTCAGATATGTGAAATACTTTTACTGTATGGGACATTTTATGCCCACTCTCAGCTGTACTTCCGCAAGTGGAAGCCGCTGTAGTTGCAACACCACATTGTAAAACGTGCGTGAAGTTTGCCCCCCCCCCATCCCATGCAAAATTGGATTTCTGTTTCATTTTTACTGCGTTTGTGCCATAAAAAGTTTAGTTTTCACTTCATTGTAAACCCAACTGTTCAAAATGATCAAATAGATCAAGTACAAATACTCAGTTTTATTATTTAAATAAAAAAAACTACTACCAACTGAACTATTTGAAGTTAGTGTAACCTTGTAAGTTTGTATGCTTTTATCAGTAATTTGTACGAATAATTAAATTGAAAAATACTAGTTTTTAGGTATGGATAACTTTAACTATAAATTAGCTGTAACTTAATAAAATGTAGTTATTTCTTTCTTTTTTTTTAAATAAAAAAAAAATAAAATGTAGTTATTTCATGATAAAATCTAGTTTCTATTGTTTCAAAAGATGTAATATATTCAAATAAAATTTAAATATATACTAAAAGAAAAGCTTAATGAATGAAATTATTTTATATTTTGTGTAGGCTATATGTTTTACAGTTTATTTTACTTATTAATGTGTAATTTTATTTTAACCTTATTTTCCTCTGGCTGCAGTTGACATTGTAAATGATAATCTGTTCTCAGTTTTGTTACCTGGTTAAATAAAGTTTAAATAAATTAATAATAATTTGTTACATTATGAAAATAACCAATTTTTATTTTATTATTTTATTTTTCCAAATTAATTTGATTTATTCTGGTAATCGGCGGCATGGTGGATAATTGGTTAGCACGTCTGCCTCCCAGTGCAGAGGTTGTGAGATTGAATCCGGGCTCCGGCCTTCCTGGGTGGAAGTTGCATGTTCTCCACGTTTCTGTGTCAGTACTCCAGTTTCTTTCCACATTACGAAAAATACGCAAAGTAGGTTCATTGAACACTGAATTGATCCTAAGTTGTTTGTCTGTGTACTTTACGATTGGCTAGCAACCAGTTCAGGGTGTACCCCGCCTACTTCGCAAAGACATCTGAGATAAGCTCCAGCATTCCCGTGACCCTCGTGAGGACATTGTGTACTTCGTGTTTGGACTTCTGTTAACTTAATCCAGTATTTTTAAAACTAACATTTACAAGTTAGTACCTGAGAATAATCGAGTTGCTGTAACAGAAAGCTTCTCAGTACCTATGTATTAAAAATATCAAGTTGGGTGTCATTTTTTTATTTTATTATCTGTTCTCATTGCTGCTGGACATGTAAATTTCCCAGAGGCATCCCAAAGGGATCAATAACATCAAGTCTAAGTCCATCAAACCATTCAAGTTCTGGAAACTAACTTTGAGTTAATCAACAAAAATAAAAAAATAAAAAAAATGGTAACACAAGACTGACGAGACAATGCTTGAAAGTTGAATTGCCAGTAAAATTGCGTTTTTTAGTGTTATGTAATACTTTCATATCATCTACATGTTTAGCTTGGCAAAGAGAATTGGAGAAAAAAAGTTATTAGTAAAAGGGAACATTTATTGATCTTAACCTTTGACCTGAGTTATGCTAGCTGACAATACAGAAACAGTGCTTGGTAGCTTGAAAACCTTTTTTTTTTTTTTTTTTTTGCCATCAAGCACCGCTATGACCTTCAACTCCCGCAAAAACACATTTTCAGATATAATTCAATAGAGTTCTTGTGGAGGAGCGAAACCGCCCTCAAAAGTTTGAAAAGAAGACTGTTGTACAGCTGGAGGTCATCATACTGATTAGACATTTTGACACCCACAAGCCTTGTCATCTTCTCTTTTCCCCCACAAAATCAATCAAACTGGTGAAGTGCAGATAGGAAACCTCAAGGTAGCAGCATCTTTTTGCGGGTGAAAGTGAGCTCCTTTTGTTTGCTGGTTTCTCTTTCCTTCTGGCCCAGGTTCAGACACTCTTGGCGTCACCGTTGGAGCAGTGACTAAACAATAACTCTTCCAATTTTTGCGCAGCGTAAAGAGTGCACTTTTAGTTGATGGATGGCGCTCGGCTGGTGTGTCACCTCGACATGACGCTTCGCCTCCTAACAGCACAAACTATTACACGTGGGGAGGAAAGGATGACCTTTTCTTCTCATTATTCTCTCCTACTGTAGATTTTGATGTGTTTGTTCCAGATCAGCATAGTGTACAAACTCCGCTGGGATACCTAAACTGTGAACAGTGCGGCGCAGTCTTGCCACTGTGTAGTCTCTCTCTAGCCTGCAGCTCGACATGTGATATTATTCATCATTTGATGCATTTGTTCTCCCCTTCAAAGGAAAAACATTGGGCCTGATTTACTAAAGCTTTGTATCTCAAGGCATCACTGCATATGTTAACTCATTCAAACCCCAAAACGTGTAAATACGTTTTTGGGAGTGAAGGACAAAGTATTAAAAACGTATTTACACGTTTTTGGGTTGGAATGAGTTGATTGCAGTGGTGGTCTCATCACTCAGAATTCAAGCCCAAAAAATGTTTGTTTGTTTTTTTTATGTGTGAAATAGACATTTGTACATATTGTAAACGAGGAGTGGAGTGAGCCTTGCAAAATGAAGCAATATGCTTATTGCTCTACTCTGGGAACTCATTGCATTTTGGGAGAGGGTGTGCAATGATCATTTGCCAGCGAGCGTGGCACTGCACAGTGTGCGGCAGGTGTGTTGTGACTGCATTTAGCCTCCAGCGTCTAACTGTCATTGGGGGAAATAGATAAAGTAATTTGCGCTGTCGGGGAACTCAGAAAGAAAGCAGCAAATAAATCAAGAGGCGTGCGGCCTTTCAAGCGATGCCGACTAAAAAAAAAAAAACGAGGAACTTTTCTTGACTCGGCTAATGAGCAACAACCTACTGTGGATTTTTATTTATGTGCTTCCAGCAAGCCGAGACTTGACAAGTAAACCGTCTTTTGTTTATTTATTTATTTATTTAAAGATGAATTTCTTACAGAATGCCCGGAAATACACAGAATCTTTGCTTGTAGTATACATTGAATGTATTTATTTCACTGAGCCAAAGTTTATGCTTTCTTCCCTGGCTGAAGCGCAACCTACCCACAATGCTTCATTAAATTCAGTTTGGCAGTTTTTACAAAACGTAATTTTTCAAAGGCAAGTAGTTGGGTCGAGAGTTGCCTAGTTCTGATAATGTGTCTGTGACTTAGTCATTTACGCCCAACAATATTTACAAATTTTGGAACTCGGTGCACACAAAAGCCAAAAGGCGCACCTCACTATTAGGTGCAACATCGATTTTTTGAGAAAATTTAAGATTTAAGTGCGCCTTGTAGTTGTGAAAATACAGTACTTGATTGCTCAGCAAAGTTTTAGATGAGATTGGTGATGTGTTCATGTACCATATACACACACAGTGCTGCCTCCATGAGTTAAAATTATTTGAATTTTTTTCCAACACTCTCTGGCTTATGCTTTTGCAAGGAGAAGCTGGACTTGGCCCAGCAGTATTGTCGATGGGACAGGCTTCAGTGTGACAACAAAGAGGGTGATCCTTAGAGATAGTTTGATGAAAACAGATGTGTTTTTCATAGAACAGCAAACTTTACTTAAAACTAAATTATGAAAACATACCCAATTAACTACTGTATGAATTACATAGTGGAGATGCACATGGTGAGTCTTCTGCTATGATTGTGAATTGCTTTGTTTAAAATGTGTTTCACATAAAACAAAAAAAAAAAGTTCCAATAGTCACACTGTACCTAAATGTAACGTTACTAGATGTGATGTGGACTCAGTTAAAAAATAATGATGCTGATCCTTACTGTGCACCCTTCAATTTATTTCACAGTACTTTGTCTGAAAGCAGATTACATAGTATTAAGGGGAAAAAAAGAAAAAGAAAAAACAAACACATATTTGTGCTCTTGTTTGTTTTTGATGCACTTGAACAACTGTTGATCTTTCTAAAGGTTTTTGTCACCACTTTATAGTCTTTATAATACACAAGTGCTACAATATGCAGTAGAAAAACACATTGCTAAGTAGCTAAATGAACTAGAAATTTCCTGTAGCTCTCGTATACTGAAATGCTCTTTTTTTAATAATTAAAAAAGACAAAAGGAAAAAAAAAAAAGTCCAATCATCAAACAGTATCAATGATGTAAATTAAACAAAGAAAATGTACAGTTGTACACAAGATATCTGAAAAATTCTTAAGGCGTTTGAAATATTAAGTCAGGCTAACGTGTCACAAAGTGCTTACTTAACGCATCCACGTCGGGCTCATGGATGGTTCATTTTACACGAGTCGATAAAGCACAAACAAACATACAAGACAATATGTTAACAGAACCATTGATTGTAGCACTAATCCAAACATTTGTAAGAGGTTAATTTTTTTTCATCTCGCTGGCCATTAATTCCAAAGTATTGATTTTCTCTAAAAATATATGCACTCTCACAAACAAATGATACATGATTTAAAAGTTACATTTCACATCCTCACAGAATAAGACTCATTTTAATTAATTTATAAAGACAGCAACTTAAAAAAAAAGACTGTCCAAAATGATCCAATTGTTTGCGAATATAAATCGCAATGATGCACATCAGCCACATTTTTTTTTTTGTGTAGACAAGGAGTGATGTGAAGCTGAACTAAACTATTGTGTCGCCAAGCTGACATTCATTTATGTATTGCTCATTCATAAATATGCAACGAATCCCCTGCCCATGAGCCCGCGTGGAATCTGCTCTGTAAACATCCTTTTGACTCGTCAAGTCTTTAAATTTACTGCCAAAAATTCATAATATACAAATTCACAGCCAGTAAGTCAGAGGAGTCTCTTTTTTTTTCTTCACATTCTCGAGTGTTAACTCTAGCGTGTTGATCGTCGTCCATCCGGTAAGTAATGTCCGCAATATACTAAAAGACATAACAGCCTTGCAGTTTAATCAAATGAAGACAAACTCTCTCAGCAAGCAACAAGGCCCATCGGAGGAACAAACCTACTTTCCCCGCATTTATCACGCCAGGTCATTATAGTACACTGGAAGCAAGGAAAACAAAACATTTGTTCATCGCCATGAATAAATACTTTCTGTAAAATATACATAAAAGCTGCCATAGACACGTCCGAGTTTTTGTATGTTACATTCATCCATCAGGCTCGCTATAGCAGGGAAATGCTTTCGCAGTCCTTCCGCTTCCTCTTCAAATATGATCATTCAGTCTTCCAAAAGCGTACGCTGCAATTGGATTCCCCCCTACCTCAATATGTTTTCCAGGAACAACTCATTGCAAATATAAAAAAATGCTCATACCATTCCCAGACCGTGCAGGAATATTGTAAACAGTTTTTCTACTTTGGTCATAAAATTAGAAATGCCTGATGAGTGAGACCTTCATACATGAAATACGACTATGTTTTACATATGTATATGTATATATATATATATATATATATATATATATATATATATATATATATATATATATATATATATATATATATATATATATACATCATATATATATATATATATATATATATATATATATATATATATATATATATATATATATATATACATCATATATATATATATATATATATATATATATATATATATATATATATATATATATATATATATATATATATATACTTGTAAAAGTCTCAAAAGAAACGAAAAAAAATGAAAACAGTTTGAATGTAATTAACTGGGACATGCTTATCCTTACTCATAGACTTACTGTAGCTCTATGACTTTAAAACCTGATTCTTTCAATAAGTCCCAGCAAAACCGTGTAAGTAAAAATGATCAAATCTGTACATAGTTATGTCATATATAAACTAAATATAATATGCTGTATTTAAAAAAAAAAAAGAGTCCAGGTCAACAAAATATTGAGGTTTTAGTAAACATAGTTTCATAGAGTAGTTTCATATTACACAACAGCAAATCCACTTTCACAGGACTTGGCCATGCGATACCCAAAAACCGATAATCCATTGTAACGTACATAATATTATTTAGTAGTATATTTTCTGATGAATAGATTCAAATTTTTCCACTCCATGAATTCTTTACACAATATGAAACAAACCGAATTCCCCCTCACAGTCAAAAGAGAACGTGATACATATGTGATTTTGAGCATGAAAGAATCCATTGATCGAATGTCTGATGAGGTTCTTGTGTCATTTCTTGAAGATGTGGTCCATTTAAAATCACACAAACACAAATCTAAGGAGGTTATGATTTATGCTGCGCTGACACACCTTTCCAGTAGTCCAAAATATCATGCAGGTCCTCATCCTTAGCAAACTGGACCTTCTTACGGAGTGCGTGGCCCGCCGCCATGTATTCGTCATCTTTGTGCCGCTTTCGGTGGAGTTTGAATCTCTCCCAGATGCTGTGTGAAGGTTTGCAGTAGTACTCTGGACTGGAAGAATAGCTCAGGTTGTGGTACTGAGCTGGCAGCTGAGAATAAACCAAGTCTCTAGAGCGGGAGTGTGAGAGAGGCTCCAGCATGGGAGACTTGATGCCGTCGGGTCCCTCCAGCTCCTCGATCTGAGTGTCGGGATAGGAGTGGCGGTGGTCGCCGTACTGACGGATCTTCTCGGCCTCGGCCCTCAGGATGGCAGCGGCGGGTGTCACCGTGAGGATGGTGTCCCCCGTCGGGGAGGTTTTCTCAATGTATCTGGATTCGGTACGGTAAGGCCGGGGGCTTCGCATTCCTGAGGCGGTGCTGGGCCTTTTTGGCGAGGCGTCCGAGGACCGATGTCTCTGCAGGGAATGGTGGTAGCTGTCCTTGTATGGAGGGGACAGGAGGCCCGATTTATTCTGTGGCTGCTCAGATATGAGCACCAACTGGGGCTCTGCATTGGACACGGCTCCAGATCTTACCCCTGGATAAGAAGTGGAGTCGGTCTTGAGAGCATCGATGCAGTTGTTGATAATCTGGTTGACTTTATCAACCTCCTTTGCAATGGTAGAAATCTCAGCCACAGAGCCTTGGCTGTTCCCTGCTATTCCCATGTCACAGTCTCTGCGTTCGTGGTGGTCTAAACTTCGCACCTCCATGTAACTTCCTTTCATCATTTTTGGAGTATCGCTTATTTCTTGAAATTTGTACTGATCCATTTCA
Organism: Festucalex cinctus; assembly: GCF_051991245.1. NCBI lineage: Eukaryota > Metazoa > Chordata > Actinopteri > Syngnathiformes > Syngnathidae > Festucalex > Festucalex cinctus. The sequence goes on from NC_135411.1 coordinate 28,039,307, forward strand.
CTTGCCGGTGGTAGGTAGGGCATACGGGCCATGCTCTCCCCAGTCAGCAGCTGTTTCTGGGACATGCGAGAAATTGTGCCACCCTCCAGCTCTGGTCCATATTTCAGTTCCATTATGTTTTTCTTCAGGCTCCCTGCCTTTTTGTGCTTTTCGTCTTGCTGACGCTTCCGTCGCAAGCAGTAATAAATCACCCCTAGAAAGATGACCATGCTGAAGAGGCAGCCCAAAATGGTCATGATGTAATGAGTGGCAGTTGCGTTGCTTGGGTCCCTCGACTTCCCCTTCCAGGGTCCGGTGGTGATTGTCAGACATGTGTGGTTGTGTCTCAGGGAGTTCCGAATGGAAACAACACAGTATGTGTAGTTTGTGTGAGGTTTGAGGGGTTTAAGATCAACATCCTCCTTGAATTGTTTTAGGGTTTTGATATCTGTAAAAAAGCTGTTGTTGTACAGAACCAGGATGTACATCTTTTTGTATGGATGAGGAATCTGAACCGTGATGGTGGCGCCCGTATTGGACACTTGCTTCAGTTTCATCAGCGGATTTGCTTCCACTTCATTGCTGGTTGTACTGATGTTGTTGGTGATTATGTCCTCGGGTTCTGTCCCTGACGGACAGTCATCTAGCCCACAAAGGGTGAAGTCTGGTGGGGGTGTTGTGGGCTCCAATGGCAATGGAAAAAATGGTGTGATGTAGTCATCGGTGCACACGGTGGTGAGCATGTGAAGAGCATTTCGATAGGTGGGATTGTTTGGGTTCTGACTTAGAAGACTGTAACCAGACACGCCACTCGGGGAGTCGCAGACCATCCTCTCGTTTGTCCTGTTGGGGAAAATCGAGAGCCACTTGACAAAACCAAGCAGTTCACAGGAGCAGTTGAAAGGATTCGTGTACAGCTCACAGGTGGTCAGCTTAGTCAGACCGGTGAACGTGGAGCCGTCCAATTGCTGGATGCGGTTCATGGACAAGTCGATGTTCTCGAGGTTGAGGCATTCCCAAAAGGCATTGGGTGTCACAGTCTCAATCAAGTTTGCCTGGAGGTAGAGGTACTGCAGCTTTCCAAGACCCCTGAGGATCCCCTCTGTTAAGTTGCGTAACTTGTTGAAGCCCATTTGAAGAACTTGTAAGTTAAATTGAGCGGAAAAGGCCCCGTCCTCTATGTAGGATATTTCATTCTTGGTCAGGTTCAGGTAGGTCAGGTTGGCAAAGCGGCTGAGGGCAGAGTACTGAATACTTTTAATCTTGTTTTCATTCATACGAAGGTCCACAATGGTGCTGTTAATGTGCTGCGGGATGGCCTCGTAAGGTGGTTGATTTTGGCTACAGATCGCGAGCCACACAAAGCCCTTTTCGCCCTCGATTAACCAGCAGTCTCCGCTGACTTGGCCGACGTAGGTCAAATAAACAATGGCTGCAGACCAAAGCAGGGCGCTGCTCGCCATGTTGGCCATCCGTGCCTCCGTTCGAGTCATGTCTAAGGAACACAAAAAAAAGAGAAGGCGATGTTGCTATGATTTCAATTCAGCTGGCGCAATCTTGTTTTCGGGACCAGAGGGAGTCCGTTCAGCCGTCGCCTCGTCATGGATGGAGTCTCATTCATTTAGATTTGCAGACGGCGTCCTTGTGAGGATTTCACCATCTTGGATTGGTTTGTGCTTTTTGTCTCAGAAGCAAACATTGTTGAAAGGTCTCATTTTAGTGTTTCTCCAACACTCTTCCCCTTTGCATCTCTTTCTTCATAATGGAGGGATAATCTGCAACACACAGATGTTGTAACGTCAATTAATCTTAATCATGGTGACAAATATGCATCTATTTATAGCTTTGTGCTCTGATATCCATGTATGATTTGCTTGTTAATACGCCACCAATTATTCCTTAACACCATGTGTGTGGCACACTATTAAAACAAACTATCGACCAATTACCACTTGACAGTTTGGGGAAAAGCAAAGTCCCAGTTGTCTCGCCATTAACCTGCACACTGTCAGATGCAGGGCGGCCTGCGTTTAGACACAGCATTAAATCAATTATATAGCGGGGTGTGCAACGGCGCGCTGGATCAATGTGTTTAGGGTTTCCATCTGACAAGCTCAATGCATAAAGCACTTATTTGTGCGCAGAGGCTTAACCCGGAGAAAAGGATCTTGTGTACAAGTCGGGTATTGGTGGCTTGTGCTAGATCGTCTTTTGCAAATCCAAATCACCAAAATAAGTGCTACAGTGGATTAGTTCTCTTCAAATCAAATGTTCCACATGGCATTTGATTTCAATGTTGAAGCTGCGAAAGCCTTTTTTCTTTTATCAGCCCATTAATGTCTTCCATGAAATTGTTAGTAGGGGCATAAATATTGAGTTTTAGGGTCTAGTATAGTTCATATAAACAATGAACAGCTACCAATACCAGGCAAATTTTGTATCTTAACCTCTGCAGACTGAACTGAAACGAACACTTGGTCATGTTTATAATATGTAGTTTAATTAAACAGTGCTAGGTGCTGACACTAGGGATAGACTACATTTCTTTGATTAAATTAATTGCTATGTTTTTAAATATAATTTTTAATAGGATGGGACAAACTCTAAATGTTCTGGATTCTTCATTTTACTGGAATAATGCTGGCCTGACCAGTTTTTGAATTGCTGCTCACTGTTCTACAGCTGATGTCATTTTGGACTAGACAGCAAACTACTTGAGACAGAATTTGCCTCTGCTGACAGCCAGCAATCGTTGATTATTATACGTAGCACTGACATTGCTTCCTTCAATGATGATTCATGACTGACAACTGATGCGAGTCATTAAAAGAGGTGTCAACACAAGTTAATGGATAAGGAGTATGCAGTGACTAGTGAATTGCATCATATAGATTTTTCTTTTCTGTTTTTCTGTGTGTTAATAATTTTCTTCATTTGCGTTTTGATTTGCCCATGCTTTGCATCAGCAGACTACTTGAGCTGCCACTACTTTATTGGGATCAACATACTCCAAGGAGGTTCTTTAAGGTTCTACCATGAATGCAGGAATAAGATTATCTGATTCTTCCATCTACAGTATTTGGAAAGAAATGTTTGTTTTTCCATTTGTATTCATTAAAAGAATGGAAATTTAAGATATAAACCAAGCTCTCGTGTTACTTTATCTTCACTTTTTCCGCCCACTTCGAATTAGGAGACAATTATTCTCAGTTTCTTCAGTCATTGACTAGCCTACTAATCAAAAGGAACTTATCAAGAAACAGTAGTTGTCTGTTTGGATTGTTTGTCAATATGTGTCCTGCAATTGGCTGGCAACCAAATGGATGGATAGTTGCCATCTATAGGCATTAGTTGCCTTATTTGGTTAAACAAGGGGTTGACACTATCTATCACAGTATAATAGACATTGCGATATTAATACCTCCCTGATGGACAGCATTGGTCAAAATTATCTTTGTAAAATCAATTATTTTATGGTGAGAGAAACTATTCAAAGGTGATGATGATGCACATTCACGTGGGTGTACACAGGGGGTGTGCGGGTTCTGAAAGGACACGCGTCCACACAGCAGCGATAATGGCACCATCTGAGGAGAGTCAACGTGGCAGCAAAGTTTAACACCATCCCTGCTGTTACTTGACCTTTTTCATGTTGCGTAGTGACGACTATTTCAATAAATTGCAGCCACAAATGCGTCTGAGCAGAATGTTGAGCAGGACAGAGTGGCACCACTTTTCTAGAAATGTATTTCACGAAAGCCTTGTAATGACTTTAGCGGGCTGTATATTGTAATCTTACACAACCACGAGTTTGACATTTGTATTTGGAATGACCACAGGTGAATTGCTCTGGCATTTGGGTTAAAGTGAATGCATTATGTTTCAAACCAAATGAGGAAGCAGTGCAGTAGAATTATAGTTAGAACACATTGGTGGAATTGCCTATTAAATGTTGTTCCGCAAAGCCGATGTACTGGATCATTAGCATGATTATCTGAAGCTTAGCCGTGTGTTTAACACAGATTGGAATTGGCCGTGAGGGAGAGATTATACGTTAAATCAATTTCTTTTTTGATAAATGTACTACTGTAAACAGGGATCCTTCATCTCCAGCTTCACTTATGAATTCTCATCTACAGTCAACTTTACGATACATGATTAGGCATATACTTTGTACATTGCTGATTTTTAGAACATCACTACAAAATTATTAAATTTGTTCAGTTTTTTTTAAATAGTAGCAACCAACCCCAAAGCGATTTTCCCATAGAAGATGGAAAGTTGAAATAAATGTCTTCTAAATTTGACACATAACAGCGAAGAGTGTTGTCAACAACTCTGCCAAATTTTTATGTTTAAAAAAAAAAAAAAGATGAACACACTGACTCTAGATTTGATAACCAACTACTGACTAATAGTAGCCGCAAAGTAGTGGCAAACATTTTCAGTCAATACATCAGCATGCTTATCTCTGGAATGTTTATTTTCAAATTTAATAGCTTAAGTCAGGTAACAATTTCCTCTGGATCCAAAGAGACCAAATGTAAAAATGTGAAAAGCTCCGATTATGTGAAAAGTGGCAGGCGGCTCTCAGTCGCTATTTGTTATGTCCCTCTGCTGTCTCCAAACTGGCATTTTATGTCAAAGTTGTCATCTGTCGAGCTTTAGTGGCTATATATTTCTGAGAAAGTTCATCTGATACTAGAATTTTCATACAGTCCTGCTCTTGCTCAAGGCTTTTGCTTTGTATTCTAAACATCGACGGTGCACAAAAGAAATTGTGTTTTAGAGCAGGGTAAAGTGCACTTCAGTGTTTTGTAAATATTCGGCATTGAGATGTGCAAAAAAACTGTGGCGGTCAACCGCATGAGCGCAGACGGAAGTAAAAAGGGAGAAGTGTGGTTATTGGAGGACAACAATGCCAAAGGCTGCCATTTGAAAGCACCTTCAGGATGACAAAAGAGCTGCAGTGGAGGAGAACTGACGAGAAAAAGAACACTCGCAAAACCCCTGAGGGGAGACACAGGGTTCAAATCAAATGTTCCATGAAATGAGTATGAAAAATACATCTCTGTAGAATATCTGCAAAGGCAAAACATCTCTGACAGGGGAGCGGCGTTTTGTTATTAATGCCGAGTCTGCGACCTTTCGCGCAAATAGAGAGCGAATGGGCGGAGGCGACGCTTGGGCCGGCCTCGTAACACTGGCAGCATGGCACCGGTCCGACAAGATATTTTTTCGTGTGTAAATGCTTTACGTTGGAGCTCAGATGTCTACTTTATGCCAATGTCAGACTACGCGATTTTTTTGTCTTACACGACAGTTGCGCTGTCACATTACCCGACAAATTCGCACTGTGTCGTAGTCACACTACACGTCTGAACGCGACAAGACACCTGCCGATCATCGCGTGTTGTCTTGCCAAGAGAGACGCGTCGGCCACTGTTTGTCGGGGAGGTGTGACAAAAAAATAATAATAAATAAATAAATAAAAGAGGCAAGGACACGGAGTGTTTGCGTGAATGGAGCACGCATGGGGCAAGTGTGATGTAAGCGCATTGCTTGCGCTCCCTGCTCAGTAATAGTGTTTAAAATATAATTTAGTAGCCAACACTGTACAGTATTTTAATTTATTTATAGGCCTATATGCGCCGGGGTAATTATAGCTGATTTTGTTAATTAATTTGCGGGATAACATCTTGTTTTATTATTTTATCAAACACTGAAATATTATATTGAGTATTTTTTACTGCTTCATTTATTCATATTTGACTTGTTTTAGTTCGGTGCATTGGACAGTAGGCCACTCACACCGAGGGGGAAAAAAAACTTTCAAGTGAGAGCGAGTGACAGTTAAGGTGGCAAGGCCTGGCCGGACTATATGAAAATGTGATCGATCCTCACTAAATATGTGCCCATCTCATATGCCCAAATTTTTGAAATTATTAGAACAACAGTCACAGTATATTTTGGTCCTCTATTCATGTCGCTGTTGCCTGACGGGTTGCACGGATGCGTGCGCGCTCCATGCAGCTGCTTCCCCCCCCCTGGAGATGCACCTGTCTGGCCCCATCCCATGAAATATCCAGGGGATAAATAAATAAATACATAAACGAATAAATAAACAAATGCTAATAAAATAAAATAAAAATGCTAATAAAAAGAGCTATAAAGTGCTGTTCAGTGTGTGATTGACGTTTCGCTCCCTCTCGCTATTGGTCAATGCTGTGGAACCAAACGGACGACGACGTAGGTATGTCACATTATGCGTCAAGACGAGCAAAAATAGACCTTCGTCGTGATGGTCGTGAACCGTCCCGGACAACAGGCGACCAGTCGTTGAATGTGTCACACTACACGGGCGACGCTACGTCAGGACAACCCAAAATCCTTTATGACATGCCCCGTTTGTCCGCGACATGTTGGTCGGGCTAAAATTGGGCTGTTTTCGTGTAGTCTGACATCGGCATTAGAATGCATTGTGGTTTTTTGCTCGGTTGACTCTGCTCCTGAGTCAATGCTTGTCTATTTGAAACCATGCGTCAGTTATGCTCAACTTCATCATTAGAGCAACTGGTCTGTTTCGTTTCGTTCTTGTGTAAACTTTTTTTTTTTTTTTTTTTTTAATTCATTCGTAGCCTAAACTTTTTATTCAGAACTCAAAGCAAAACATATTAACAATTTTGAAAAACTAATTGTTTCTTTAATCCAACTCCCAAATTATTTTGTCTTTTGCAAATTTTGTAAGCAACTTCAATTTTGACTACTCCACATTTTGGTAACTGTATTCTCTTTTATTTTTGTTCTGACGTGTAAGCACGCACGCACACACACACCCCCACACACGAGTTGTAATGCTTGTTGTTAACTGTAACAATTGCATTTGATTTGTACGACACACTTCATAACTTGTATCTATTGTATATACAGTACTATGGCAGCCGTGGCTCAGGGAGAGAGCTCGTCGTCCAGTAACCAGAAAGTTGGCTGTATTGTTGTGTCCTTGGGCAATAAACTTCACACATATTGCCTCCAGTGACACTCACACTGGTTATATGAATGGTGAAAATGTTTGGTGGTGGTCGGAAGGTGCAAACTGGTAGCCACGCTTTCGTTAGTCTGCCCCAGGGCAGCTGTGGCTTCGTATGTTGTTGCCAGCAGATTGTGAATGTGTGAGTGTGTGAATAATGTATCCACTCTGAAGCGTCTTTGAGTGTCCAAAAAAAGTGCGATATAAATCTGGTGCATTATTATTACTGTATATGTTATATAGTGCTTGTTCTTAATAGGAGGATCCTGTGTGACGTATTGTTTATGTTTCGCGCGTTGCATCATGGGAAATGAGTGGCAAGAAGCAACGTGTTTTGCATGGAGTTCGATGCTTTCGCACATTTGGAGGAGGATTAAGAGAAGCAGATGGTTAAATCTTGTGCCATAAATTGTATGGCCCGTCGGGGCCCTGATAAAAAAAAAAAAGAAAAAAAGTTTTTTTTTTTTTTTCCCGCATTCGCACCAAAAGGGACCGCGAAAAAGGGAAAGAAATGGCTGCAAGCAGGGAGGACAGGTTATAACTCCATGCTCAAAGCCCAGATTCCGTCTGATGCTGACGGGTTTCCAACGCTCATTTTATTGCCGGTAAGTACTTGTGACTATATATTTGTTATTTGGATAGGATTAACTAATAATAATAATCGAGTTTGTGCATTATGAAATCCGCTGAGTCATATTGTTTTGCGGTCTTATTCAGATGTTCCCAAGCACGATCGACAGCAACCTTGACTTGTTCCTCGTCTTGAAATGGGCTATCCTGGATCGCTAAACGTGAAGGCTAATGACAAAGCCGTCCAGCGTTACGAACAGAGGATCAAAAGGATCATAATTGTGTTATGGATTTCTATAAATGAGAAGTGGGGGAGGGGGGAAGTGCTAGTTTTATACTTAAGTGTCCACATGTTCATCTTCTCAGAATAAATAATGCATTCTGCATCTGTTTTGATACCTGCCGATCTCACTCCTTGTGTATACGCAGCATCTAGTAAGTTCCATCCTGACAGCTCCATTAAAGGTGCTACAATGCTAGTATGCTACGTAGAATGGCTGCATGTTTCTCCAAGACTGGATTTGAAAAGAAGAATTTTGTCAGCTCTGATATTCAGTTGTTAAAACTAGACGAGATGCCATTGAAATTCTCACACACAGGACAAGTCTCACTGTACTAAAGTCACTGCATTTCCCAAAATAAAGCAAAAATAAGCTGCGGTGCCTGTTGACATAATTCCCCCATGGAACTATTCATTGTTGACTGTTTTGAGGGGTTGGTTTGGAGTGACGTTCCACAAACTTAACTGTAATGCGATAGTCTGCCTGTGTCCAAATTCTCAAGGCTGGGTCCTCCGAAGGGCGAATTTGTCGGTTGCATGACGTCAATCCCGGCGCGACTGATAGCACGCACGGATGTACACTTCAATGAAGAATAGTTACCCAGTTTTGCACAGGGCTTTGTATTAAAGAGCAATTTGTCCCCAAAGCAGATGTGTGACCAGGAAACAGGTGAGTCGGACCAAATTTTGTCATAATCCCACGTCTCATGTGGGCTTTCAATAGTTTCAAATTGTCGCCAATACATCTCCGTAAACCTCCTCCACCCTTCGGCCGTTAACGTGCTTAAATAACAGCGATTCGCCCGCCAACTTTCTTCGTGTATGGTGTTTCGATACAGTCCGCCATGTTTTCTGCCACACAGCCATCCGCGCATGCGCTAAAAAATGTTAACAAAGGATCCTCCTATAGGGTTGGAGGTAGAGTTGGAGCTGTTTTCAGGTGACTTTGGGCGAGAAGCCGGGTACACCCTCAACTGGTCTCCAGTCAATCACTCTTAATAGTTTGTGTTTAATTCATCCATCCATCCATTTTCTAAACCGCTTACTCCTCACAAGGGTGCTGGAGCCTATTCCAGCTGGCTTTGGGCACACCCTGAACTGTCCGTCCGTCCGTCCATCCATCCATCCATCCATCCATCCATCCATCCATCCATCCATTTTCTTAACCGCTTACTCCTCACAAGGGTCGCGGCCGGGCACCCTGAACTGGTTGCCAGCCAATTGCAGATTCCCATTATGAAAGCATATTCACCATTGTCTTAAAGGTGCTTTGTGGAGTTTGTGACCTTTTTACTTGTGACAGCCACCTCTGACCTGAAGTGTAACTGCAGCCTGTGTATCAAGCTTGACGTAGCTTGTGCATGGTGCACACACGAGCGAATATGCGTAGTTTTGTTGGAGTCTGAGCTGGTGTTTGAGCTGTGCTTAAAGGTGGTCTCTTGTTTTTTTTTTCGTTTTTTTTTTTTTTTTTTTTTAGTGCATACCAATTGTGTTGTATGCTAGCTAACACTAAATGTCCACGGATATATGTGATGTCATGCTTACATCACGCTCCACCACTCCACCCTTCCTCAACCCCAAGAAACTGTGGGGTGTTTTCCCCAAACACTCCACAGTGAAGGGAAGATACCAGCTGATAGGACAGTCATAGTTAAAAAGTCAGGCTTTTTGTACTCATCTGGGCATTGGTGGAGCATGTACCATTTAGAAATGGGCAGATGGATGGATGGATGGACAGACAGATGGACAGATGATTGCATGGATGGTTGGATGATAGATGGATGTATGGACAGAAGGTTGGATGGATGGATGGACGGACGGACGGACAGATGGATGGAGGACGTGACAGATGTTGGATAAATGGATCTGATGATGGTTGGATGGATGGACGGACAGATGGTTGGATGGATGGTTGGATGATAGATGGATGTATGGACAGAAGGTTGGATGGATGGATGGACGGACGGACGGACAGATGGATGGAGGACGTGACAGATGTTGGATAAATGGATCTGATGATGGTTGGATGGATGGACGGACAGATGGTTGGATGGACGTTGGATGATAGACGGATGTATGGAAAAAAGGATGGATGGATGGTTGGATGGATGGACTAATGGATAGACAGATGGTTGGATGAATGGATCTGATGGATGGTTGGATGGACGGATGTATAGACAGATGGACGGATGGATGGATTTTTACATGGTTGGATCTGGCTACCTTATTTAGCTGCACAAGAGGGTCAACAAAATATCAGACACAGCTGTTTCATGAATACCCTGACAGTCCTCAAAACCGAGCTGGTAAACTACAATGGTAAAATACAATTTTGTTTGTGGTGGTAATGTACATTTTCGGGGTTTTCATCGTCTAAAGACATACTTACATGAATTAAATGTATTTGTATATACAAAATCTGAGAAGATTTTCTTCTGGTTGTCCGGAACTACAGACCTCGGTGCACTGACGGAATAGTTTTTCTCCAGAGATGCACTTTGGATAAAATAAATCTCCTGCTTTTTTCTTATAAAGAACCCATTTGTACGAGTGCCAAAGCCTGTAGCTTAAAAATGCTCAACAAAACCCAATAAGACTAATGGAAGTGCCTTAGTGTCATGCACATGTTGACATGATTGTAGTGTCCGATGTTCAAATGAGTCTTGTGCATAGCCGGCGGTGTTTGTAGTCTTGTGAGGGCTTATTTGCCACCAAAGACCCACTTTCCATAATGGCGGCAATCTGTACGGTCCAGTGCAGCCGGCCAGAACACCCGAGGCATCAAAAGTGAGCGCATTCCCCTATCAGAAGCACGCAGCCATTCCAAAGGCTCACTCTCCCCCATTCAGGCTTTATGCGCTGGGTAATGAAGGCTTTTCTTTTCCCTTTTCCACTTGTGTGGATAACCTATTGAATCCTTGCCTTTGAAGAACCATTCAAATGCCGACTTGTACTTTTCTGTTGGAACTGCACAAGGCCCAGTTGGCTCTTTTATGTGAGAGGGGGTGAAAGGTCTACAAAACATCACAGCGTGAAAAAACTTCACAGCTAGAAAGGTCAGCACACACTGGATACAAGATGTGGTACTAATGAGATCCAATACATATTTGAAATTTATTGTTTATTATTTAGTTTTGACTGATACTGTCAATCAAAAGAAGAGGAGGACACAAGTCATAATTTAATTTGGATCACTTACATTTTGGTTTAGCTATACTCAAAATTGTCTTTTTCCCATTTTTTGCCCATTTTGATAGTTAAGATGTTTTTTTTTCTCCACATATATTCAACATCATCAAAAGAACACAGTTACAGTTGCTTGTCCATAAAGAAAATAATAAACAATTGATGGATCATAACCTTCCAGGGGACACTACTGATGATAAATGGGTGATTCAAACAAAAATGGTTTACTTCCTAATCAATATCAGATATGGATCCTTCCTTGAGACTTGTTGTTTGTATGTCCTGTTATTAGATTTACAGTGTTCAATCAAATATGCTGTAAGCAGTGTTAACAATGTTAGGCTAAAAAGTTACACTGTCAGAGTAAATTTCTCTTAATGTTCGGGTAGATGTTGGGTGTAACCTGAATAGCACTACGTTGAGTGTTATGACCACACCCTCATTTTTGGTGAAGGAGAAACGTTCAAATTTTCCAGCACGCTGTCAACATTTCAATATTTCAACATCCACTTGTTGCTGGGGCGGTGTGAACAGTGGTAGAGTGGTTGTCTCGCAACGCTGAGAGCGTGGGTTGGATCCCAGGCCAATGTGACTATGTCAAAGTATCCAGACAATGTTGTTGTGATCTGTAAAACTAGGGTTTGGGGCTTAATTTTTTTTCTCACTTTCCAGGTGTCACAACTGAGTGAAACTTTAGTGATTCAATCCAAAACCATTTGTTTCCTGTTCAGTTTCAGGTATGGATCCCTGAGACTTTTTTTTGTGTGTGTCCTGTTATGATAGATGTTACGTTCTGAGGTTGGATCCCAAAACGCAGACACAAATAAGATTTTAACTATTTATTCACATAACACCGATAGGCGTAGAACAAACTTGACTAGATGAGAATCAATGAGAGTGCATCGAGAATCACAAGACGGCAAGCACCCTTGGGCTGTCGAGATGCACAGAGCAACCGAGGTAATAATCCGACCAACACTCACTTCTCGGTTTGGCTTAAATAGACAGTGAATTGATCGGATTGGCTGTGGCTAGACCTGTGGGTAATAGGGCTGACATGGAATTATCTGATTGGCTGTTGATCAATTAACTCATTTGCTCCCAATAACGTGTAAATAAGTTTTTTTTTTTAATGTTGTAAGTGTCCCAAAGACATATTTGTACGTTTTTTTTAATTTATTTTTTATGCTACAGCATACAGAAGGCTTTGATGCAGCCTCTCAACTGCAAAGAACGGTTGCAGAAATGGTAGTTATTACACAAAGGGCCAGCAGGTGGCAGCAGAGCAAAGGAGATCAACCAGGGCCATTGAGAAAAAAAAAGCTAAATTACTTAGAATTTTAAATAGATTTGTGAAAACTGATGAGACTTAGCTCTCTTCTAATGCTAATTGCTGCAAAACGGAAACAGAAACATTTTTTTTCTTGATGAAAGAAGAGACTTTAATATTTCTTTTGATAGGTTCCATGCTATTATAGCAATTGAACACAATATTCTGTGGGCCTTGCAAAATCAGTCAAAATCCAGTAAAACAGCGAACGGGATCGTTTCTGTGAAAATGGCTGGGAGTGAATGAGTTAAAGAGATTAAAGATTCTTGACATCACATAGCTCCTGACAACACAGCGTTTTTCCAGTAGAAACCAGATGATGGTTACATCAGTTCAAAACAGACACTTGACCTCACGGTCATGACCCAAACATAACCCTTGCATGACCCAAACTTAACCCTGGCATGACCCAGTCATGACAATAGACATGTCCACCACATTCTGTGTTGATAAGTAATTTTTTTCCCCCTAACTCTCTCCAAGGGCCACTGCTGAGTTTTTGGGGCTTGTTTTGAACTCACCTAAAATACTTACGTTTTCACCATGATACCCGCGCTTGCCAAAACTGATGAAATTTAAGCCCTTTGAATAACAATAAACGGATTCCAAGAAGGCTTGAACAGCAGTGTGAATTTGCATTATTTAAAAGCATCTGTCGTATTTAGCAGCCACGTTGCGAACGGACGGCGGTCAAATAGGGCCACTCGTACGGCGGGTGGGTGGCACCAGTGTTGTAAAAGTGTCAGTTTGACAGTTGGAAGCTTTATAGGGAATCTATGAGTCACCTCCAGTGTTCCCTTGTGCTGCTGTCTGGCAACGATCCCCCGCCCCCCCTTGCCAAGAAGCCGAGCTCCAAAATGAAACAAGCAGCCAAACACATCAGAAATCTACCGCGTCTCCCCGCACTAATGACAGGATATTGCATGCACACCGAGTGCCTCTGCAGCGGCAGCTCGCCTCCGTTTGCGCGATGTTGTTTGTGGCCGTCCAAACAACATGGACGTGCATAGTCAATTCAAATTGTTCGCTTCTATCTGCAAGTGTCTACAGAGGCTGATATCAAAGCATCTGCTTCGTTCTCTCTTTTTTTTTAAATATAGTTTGAAGCCCATCCCAGTCTTGTTGCGCCTGTGTTTCTTATCTTGTGCTTTGTGGAGGCGTAGGTGCCTCAATCTCTGCGGACCCTTCTCATCCATACCAATGACTGCCCCCTTTATTTGATGTCATTGAAAATGCAGCCACCTCTCGCTGGGTAGAAGAGACAGCCGAAGAGAGGTGGGGGGAAGAAAGCGAAGAATGGGAAAGCAGAAGTGGCCAATCAATTGAGTTGAAATGGAACTATGGCTCTCGGGGAAGGAAACATTGTGCTCATCGAGGTCCCGAATTGCTTTTGGCGGGGGGGTGACACAGAGGGCGTGCGTGCTCCGGTTAAATCAACGCATATTAAACCGCCGCATTTATCACAGGAGGAGTGAGGCCTTGAACAACAGAATGGCTGTTTGCTCGGGCCTTACACTTGTTAAAGTTGAGCAAATACATGTTATTAAGTTGAACCTTTTAACTTTTAGCTTAGCACTTTTTCTCTGAGGCTGTCTCATTGAAGTCAATTGATTTTGTTCCACGTAGTTGCACTTAAATTGGAGCCAGTAGGAGCTTCCGCCACTGGATTTATCACACGATCCTGCTCCTCCTCTGACCCTGAGGAGGAGATGAGAAATGGAGATGCATTGGAATAGTAATAGTCATCATGCCACCTGTGTCACAGTCGAATGATTCAGCACCTTTTCTTCATCAAAACCATGTTGTGAATCACATTTTGTTGTGCAAAGTAAATGCATGTAACTACAGGAGTGTAAACACGAAAAAACACGACGCTACGGATAATCAAAAGGCCAGTGAAGTGTTTTTTTTTTTTTTTTTGTAGCTGTAAACAAAAGACCACAACAAGGCTCACCAACCTTTTTGAAACTGATATCAACTGCTTTATTAATGTGAAAGGCTACCAGTTTGATACCCACGTCTGAAAGAAAAAAAATTTTCTCGTCGAGTTTCGTTAATCATGCTATTCTAGTTCTTATTCCTGCACCCCAATGAGCCTTTGCCTGAATTATACTCACAACTTCCAGAATAAATCAAAACCGGCATTTTGTTTCCATGAAAACTGTTTGCACGAGTCCACTTCCTCTGACAATGTGGACTTTACCAATGTGGGAACGCCACACAGCAAAATTACCAGCGTTAGCATTATTCGGGAGATGTACGTGAATCGTCAATGTTGTTTTGAGTAACAGTTGTCACTTTATATTTGACTTTAATTTAATCCCACTTAAAACATGAAGCATAAAGCTGACATTTGTGGTGATATAAGCAATTTAGCCACGCAGACGGCTCATTTATTATGCTCCTATTTAGGAGAGGTCTGCATGAGATGAGAAGCTCGAATAGGCTCGCCTCATTCTCACAAAATATTATTTCCACCTCCATTTCTACCTCCTCCATCACTCCTCTGTAGATATGAGATGGTAAAAATATGAGCCCCAACGATAGACTTACAAAAGTCCGTGGCCCTGACACGCTGGACCATACGTATTTACTTCCGCAAACACAGCGTTGTGAGCGATCTTCTTTTGCGCATGCGGGTCAATTTGCGGACGCATAACGTTCACACAGCAGGCAGGCTGGGGTCGCAATTGATAAGTAATGTGAACGCTTACTCAAAGAAATCGAATAACCAAAAAAAATTAATAAAAAATCACAATTGAGCAGTGTAAATGTAGCCCTAGACCAGGTGTGTCCAAACTACGGCCCGAGGGCCATTTGCGGCCCGCCGTCCATTTTTTAGTGGCCCGCCACATATGCTAAAAATGGCATTTGGCAGTTCAAATAAAATAAAAACAAAAATGTTTGGAGATGGTCAAAGTAAGAAGGGAAGGTGTCGAAAAACATCGGTGCTATTAAAGGTTATTTTAGTTAACTAAAACTAATGAAAAAACAAAAATTCAAAAAACAATTTTGTTAACAAAATAAAATAAAAACGAAGATGCTTTTTAAAGAAGAAAATTAACTGAAACTACATTTTATGTTTACAAAACTAACTAAAATAAAACTAACTATAATTATAGGAAAAATGTCCTTCGTTTTAGTCTTTGGTAATTAAATACATGAGCCTTTGGGGATGATTTTAAATGTGAATTTTTTGTGATTTATTTTGATATAAACCGTAATAATGACGTCGCGCCCATGGTGTTTTTTAAATATTGCGCACAAGTAATACACATAAAAAAAACTAATACTGAAACTAACTAAACTAAAACTAAGCATTTATTAAAGAACTAAAACTAATAAAAAAAATAACAGAACCACCCTGAAAACTAAATAAAACTAACTAAAAAAACAATACAAAAAAAACCTCAAAACAAAATAAAAACTAAAATGAAAAAATCCAAAACTATACTGCCATATTAGAAATAAATTGGTTATATACTGTAGCATTTTTCTAAATATGCAAAAGCACAAATAAATTATTTGTACAATTTTTTAGGACTAAACACAATTTCTCTTCATAACATTATGTAGCCTTTGCGTCCTTCTGATTTTCTTGATGTGGCCCTCAAATGCAAAAGTTTGGACACCCCTGCCCTAGAGTCGAGGGCCGTGACTACTGATGACAGGGTATCAGGAGCAACTGGGGTTTCTCTATCTTGCTCTTTAGGATACTTTGACATCACACTGGCCTGGGATCAAACCCACGATCTCAGGGTTGGGAGACGACCGCTTCATCACCGACCCACACGGGTCCAACAACTGCACCTCGATGTATCACGATTGAAATGTCGACAACGCGCTGGTAAATTGTAAAGGTGCAGTTTTAGCTTCCTGCTAATGTAGTAGGGTAGTAAGATGACATAAAAAAGAAGCCAGCGACAATGTGCTGTACATTCACATTTTTACTGAACGCCGTTGGCAATGAGAAATTTCAAAAGCTCTGAGGCGTAACAGTACTTACACAATAACAAAGTTGCTTGCATTTTGTGAATAGAGGTTGGACACTCTTTTTCAGCTTAAGCCACGCCTTCTCACTGCATGTTAACTACATCTCCTGCCAGGGTAGTCTAACACTTAATGTAAAGCTTCACACAACTTGACGTCATAAACTGCAATTAATCTTTACCCAAATTTATGCAAGCAACTTCAACCGATGCAAACCTTTCCAAAGGCGCTCATTAGCTTAATGACAAACGCTTACGCATAATCCAAATGAAATATTGCTGTAAACTTTCTAATAAATTCAGATGTTTAATAATAGTGTCATGTCTGCCATATGTATAGAATATCAATATCAATAATATCAATAACATAAAATCAAATGGAAAAATTATGACCGGAAGTTGGGAACAGAATTGTTTATCCATGAGAGCCCTCAGGAATAAAGTGGACATGTTATTATAATGAATAATATTCAAATATGTGACAATATTGTTAATGGTACAGTATTCAGGAACTGTATGTTATAAAATGGAATGATTTGATTTGATTCTATGTACTCACGTCTTTTAAATCAAAACCAATTTTCTGATTGAAATTTGTTTTCATTCCACCTCTAATTTGCATTTAATTGTTTAGAGTAGTTTGAAAACTTTTATTCAGATACAATTTAAATGTACGGTAACTTTTATGCGCAATAGCCTACATTTTATTTTCATCGATATTTAAGATCAACATTTTATTTTCCTCTCTTTCAGTGCGGTGCTAATGTTCAAAATGTGTTACCGCAGCAATATGCTTTTTCGGAATGAACATTCACAAACATTTGGATTGCTTCAATTTGAATATCCTGAAATGAAGCGGCAGTGCAAATACGTCGTTTATTTATCTCGATCTTGTTAATGTAATGGCCTACTTTAACATTTGTGTGTGCCAAATAACACCTCACTGATGCTAATTGGCACAGGTTGCTGGTAATTAGCAGTAAGTATTAGTGAGGCGTGGGGCTGCTCTCATTTAATGCTGATGCTGCGTTCCAGCAGAATTTCTAGTGATGGATGCTTTTTTTTTGGTTTTGTTTTTTTTGGTTGAGGGCGTAATTAGAGTCTTGGGAGCAAAGGTTGGACAAGAAATGTGCATTTGTAACTGCAAACCTCCTCTCTGCGCGTTCGCTACTTGGTATTCCACTTAGGCGTCATACTTTGTAAAACTTTAAATGACTTCGCACCCCACGCCATCCCTCCTGTACGTTCCCAATATCTCATTTTATTGTTCTTCACTGGATACAAAGTCCTTCAGCAGCGGTTGGAGCTGAGACAAGGGCGAGAAAAAAAATCTCATCATGAAGCCAAACCCAACTTTGAGTGACACCTCTATCAAGACAACAAGCCACTGCAAATGGCATCCATCCATGCTGCATCTATGAAGGACAACAGTGTGTGTGCGTGCACATGCATGTGTATGTGTTTGTGAGTGAATGGCTTTTTAATGGCTTGGATACAATAGTGCATGATGCTAACATAAAAATGATGGAACAAAACACGTAGATTGACAAAATAAGAACACATAATTTATTCTTTACTCTGTGAAAAATGATTAATATTGCAGCAGTTTACTTAGTCAGACTTGACACGTCCTCGTGTGTCTCTGTATCTGTATTATACTGGCCCGAGATGGCCAAGGCATGCACAGCACAACGTGCAGCACGTTATTTGAAACTTTCTATTGAGTGTATTTTCCGCACTATAAGGCGCACCTAAGAGCCTTCAATTTTTTCAAAAGCTGACCATGCGCCTTATAATCCAGTGCGCCTTATATAGGGATCAATATTGAGCCGCAGCAGGTCGCTATCGGTGACCCTGCACGATCGGTGAAGCGCATGCGCAGAAGATCCCGCCATCTTGGATCGCTAGCTAATACTAATAATTTACCTCAGAGAGAATAATAAAACTGCTGTTTATTCATTTTGGGAGTGAATGGAGTTGTCAGAAAGCTGGTTTGTAATCTATCAATAAAGTTTGACTGACCTATCTGACTGTTTTGTTGACATTCCCTTTCGCGCAGCACCATCTAATGGATGCATAACGTAACCCCAGCCTCTACTGTAGCGCCTTATATGTGGAAAAAGTTTTAAAATATGTAATTCATTGAAGGTGCGCCTTATAATGCGGTGCGCCTTATATATGGAAACAGTTTAAAAAATATTCGTTCATTGAAGGTGCGCCTTATAATGCGGAAAATACGGTAATCGTCATTACTCTATGTAAGTTACTTGGCCTATAGGAAGAAAAAAAACTTTGTGGAAAGTGTGCTGTAATGCAATATCTTTGGGGTATTTTGGACAAAGTATGTTGAGAAATCTGGGTAGTTTTAAATTGTTTAAAAAAAAAAGCGTGATTGCAAATTGCATTTCAAAGAAAACAACAAAAACCAACAACATGGTGCACAGGAGACGGAAGTAAGTGAGCTGTGTTGAGCATTCATCAAGCACACAGCAGAGCAACGCAGGAGTTTAATTTAATCCTGCACTTTGGAGACTTAAGATATGAGTGGCAATAACACCCAGAGGTTTAAACGCAATTTTCCAGGCCATCAACTGACCATCAACTCGGCACGTTCCTTTTTTGCCTCCGAGCTAAAGCATTTGGCAACAATGATTTCGGCTGCTGACGAAGGCAAAACTTAAAGAGCAAAGAGTTGAAATGCATCCATCTCAGTGGATCCAACAGCCACCTTCTTATGGCCAAATTTCAAATTAGAGAGATGTTATATTTGCTGAATGGATATCTTTTTATCATAAGGCACAAGAAAATTGCATAACATTAAAAAAGAGGAGCAAGATAAGTACTTGCTGTTTTCATCATATTGTCTCGTCTTTTGCCTCTGTCTTATAAAGTATTATCCATCCATCTATGAGCTGGAGCCTTTGGGTGAGAAGACTGACACACCCTCGACAGGTCACGTGACACATATCCACAACCATTCATTCACACCTGGACATGGAAAGTTTGAATGACTCCAACAAGCATGTTTTCAGAAATTTGGAATTCACAAAACGTCCAAGCACAGGGAGACTAACTAGCTACGAGTCCCCGGTGCTCAAAATATTGAAATAATAATAAAAACAAATGCACATTTGCAGGCTGTAGGGCGCACATGCCAAAGCACAGGTGGTGCAATCACCCCTGACAGTGAGAGTGTTTTAGCCTGAAAAATGTTGTTTACGTGCACATGTTGACAACATTTCCATGTATCCATCTGTTAATGAAAATTTTTCTAAAACAAAGAAGAACAATAACTGAAATTTAATGAGAATGAACCAGTGAAAATCAAACATTGTGCTTCTTCTGGTCAATGTTTAGTAGGGCTGGGAATCTTTGACTGTCTCACGATTCGATTCGATTACGATTTTTGGGTGTACGGTTCGATTCAGAATTGATTTTCGATTCTCAATTCAAACGGTTTTGATTCAAAATGATTTGATTGACAAATGATTTCTGCTTCAATTTACAGATATGCACAACATTGTCATGATCTACTCCAGTCTGCTTTGCAAGACAAAATGACAAATAGAGACATTAAAGTGTCTTTTTTTTGCTTAAACAGTTATTAATTTTGTATTCTAAGTGCCTGTTTCCACAAATACAGCATGTGGGCTACAACTGCCTTTCCCCCCTCTTCTTCATTTCTAATTTAAATAAAATCGATTTTTGGATATTAATATCAATTCGATTCGATTAATAAATGAGAATCTCGATTCTTTTATGAATCGATTTTTTGGCACACCCCTAATGTTTAGTGTTGTACGCACCAAACTGTGCAGTAACTATAAATAGGCTGAGTGGCGGGTTCCAAGTTTGAAGACGCCTGTGTCGCAAATGAGTGGACACACCTTGTTTGAATATGTCCTTAAGAGCTTTTATTTTATTTTTATTTTTTTATTTTTCAATCTTTTCTCGGCTACCATGATTTTTGCCCAGGCCTGTTTCATGAGTTTTCCTTTTTTTTTTTTTTTTTTTTTTTTTTTTTTTTTATAATTATAATTAAATTTAAATAAATAAATAAATGCATTTTTAAAACTCATTCCCTCCCAGCCATTTTCACAGAAGCAGTCCCGTTCGCTCCCGGCTGATTTACTGAATTTTGACTGATTTTGCAAGGCCCACAGAATATTGTGTTCAATTGTTATAAAAGCATGGAACTTATCAAAAGAAAGATGAAAGTCTCTTCTTTCATCAGGAAAAAAAGTATGTTTCTGTCTGTTTCCGTTTTGCAACAATTCGCATTACAATATAGCTAGGTTTCATCAGTTTTCACAAATCTATTTACAATTGTAAGCAATTTAGCGTTTTTTTCTAGATGGCACTGGTTGATTTCCTTTGCTCTGCTGCCACCTGCTGGGCGTTTGTGTAATAACTACAATTTCTGCAACCGTTCTTTGCAGTTGAGAGGCTGCATCAAAGCCTTCTGTATGCTTTAGCATAAAAAACAAACAAAAAAAAAACACGTATAAATACGTCTTTGGGACACTTAAAACATAAAAAACAACAACTTATTTACACGTTAATTCTGTTGAACCTCAATTCCAAAGCTATGTCTGATTTCTTTTGGTAATTTTTTTTTTTTTTTTTTCTTTTAAGAGCTGTCAATTAATCATGTCATAGAATTTTGATTAATCACAAATAATCACCTAAAAAGGCTTTTTATCAACATTTTCTGACCGCCAAATTTGAAGAGCAGCTGTTATATGTAAATTCTTTCGTCATTAAATGTTTTGAGGACATCTTCAACAATTGCTTGCATAATTTAAAATGGGAAAAAAATGACCCCAGCATTTTGACATGAACAAATATTCTGAATGTCATATGCAAAAAATTTTTAGATTCTTCACTTTTATGCATGTAGTGCTCGAACACAACCTTAATTTAATAAATTTAATAATGTGATTAATCTGCCTTAATACATGATTAATGCAATATTTTTTTTGTGATGAATCGGTGAGTTAATGTTTTAAATTTGATAGCACTAATTTTCCAAAAATTTCTACTATTACTTCCCCCCCCCCCCCCCATCTTTTCTTCTTGTTTTTCTTCCAGTAACAGAAGGGTACCAACAATTTTGTCCATGTGTGGATATTGTCAGAAAAAAATTGATGAGAGAGGGGAATTGTGTGTGGCTGAATAGTTACTCATGCATGTCCTAATTAAATTAGAAAAATCAATAAGCCAACATAAGATCTAACACTGTCACGAAAGTAGTAATTAGTTACAAAAAATTCCCTATGCATGTGAACAACATTCCAATGCACATAAATAAAAAGACTTCCATTGTTTGCCATTGAGAGAAACGCCAATGAATGCCATGGAAACATCCTCTTGGTTAATTAACACAAGATGCTCATTGAATGGAATGCGTTACATGCTCACCCTGCCTTGACATTGTGTTCTTTTTTAGTAACAGTTGCAGTTTTTTTATTTATTGTATTTATTTATTATTTTTTAACATTTTACCTTTATCCGAGTCTCTGACTGGAGGTACAGCAAAAAATATGACATTGACATTACAAGACTTTGGTGAAGTTCAGGTCTAAATAATTTGTTAGCGGAAGCTGACCTTGCGCAACCCTGACACAGCCAATTGTTGATGAAAATGGAATGCGGGTTGGAACCAGTAGAAAGCTGACAAAAGCATGAGGGTTGCCACTTTCAATCAAAAGGGAGAGAGATGTCTGAGTGACACAGAGTAGCTATCCTTGAAAGTTCTTCACGGCGGCTGTCACTTGCATTTCAGAGTCCGAACGTGTGGTTTCCATTTTCACCCCAATGTGCGGGAGGAACGGCAACAAATCATATTGACATCGGCGAGACTAATGTCTGTTTGATGTCTTCATCCCTCTCTGAGAGTCGTGTGGTGCACTTTGAAGATAATGCATATCTGTATTAAACACTGGAGAAATAAGGGAGCCGGCGAAAGCTGCTGCAGCAGCACTTTGACTGGAAATTGAGATGTTTGCATCAAGTGCAATTGATGCCTGCTGGCTAGAAAAGGAGCCCTGGAGTGGATACATGACAACATCATGAGTCTTTTTTTCTATACCCTTGATGAAAATGCTTTTGATTTACAGTACATCATATTTGTGTAATTAGAGCACAATGACAGTGGCAAGAATGTCTTTGTCACAATTTTGAAATTCAAGGTTTACTCCCACATGCTGTAGCACTACAGCAGAGATAAATTTCATACATATTTCATACTATTTCGTACAACATACTTGGCCGATTCTGATGTTGGGTTCATTCAAGGCTGTAAATTGTCCATTGGTCAGCTGACATTGCTGCAGCTCACCGGAGATTCTAAGAGGAAAAGTGATATCCTCCTGACTACCAAGAAAAAAAATATATTGTCCAATCATGTTTATTTTGACATTCCCCAATCTCTGTGAAGTAACTGGAATACTGCAAAAGAAATTTTTGAAAAAAAAAATAGTTTTTAGTTTTAAACTATGATGTGTCCACTACAGAGGACATTTTTTAAACTTAAATGCTAGGCTCATATACAGTTAAAATAATTCAAGCAATACTTTAATGTGTTCCTAAGAGTCTTATGGAAAACATGCTAACAATATTTAAAGCTTAAATTTGTTCAATAAAAAGTGTTATACAGTACACTTACTCTTCCTCTTCCCTAAAAAGTGCTTGCACTGAGGGAAGCCATTTTCTTTTATGATGTAATCAAAGGTAGGAAAGCCCCACCCCTACACATTTGGTATCATTGGAAAGATCTGAATGTCCTCTATAGAGCACAGACAAACAAAGGAGTTAATTCAATTGGATGCACTGGGTATGAGATATTCAGGTTTAAAAAGCTCCACTACAGAGGACAAAATTGAATTGCTGGTAGTCAGGAGGCTATAGAACGTGTATGGAAAATTATTTAATGCAAAATATATAAATTTGAACATACATTTCATTTTTCCTTCCTCAGGGTGAGTCAGTTAAGTTGTTCTTAGTTTTAACTAAAATAGATTTTTATTACTACCAAAGTATGCAGATAATCAATTCCCCATTTTTGTGATTGCACCTTCTCCAGGAAAATACTTTCCTCTGGCTTCTGATCGGCTAATATGGCCTTATGTTAATTACTATTTAAAGCACCACCTGTTTCTCTGGCATGCGCCTTGTAAATTTCAATCCATCCATTTTTCTCAGAGGTGAGCTGGAGCCTATCCCAACTGACTTTGGGCAAGAGGTGGATATGTTGGATTTGTTGCCAGCCAATCAGAGAGCACACACAGAAAAAAAACAACAACAACAACAAAAACAACAACAACATTCTCACCTACTTAGAGTCTTCAATGAACCAAACACCTTTTTTTTTCATAATATGGAAGGAAACCAGAAAAAATAAAATAAAAAGTAGCCTACATGCCAACTCAAAGGCTGGAACCCGCATCCTCAGAACTGTGAGGCCACTAGACCACTCTGCCGACTTTCGAGATTCCTCCTTTCGACAAATGAAGTCGCGTCAGATGGAGAAAGTGGCAGCGAATCAAATCACCCATGGAGGGGAAATAAATAGTCTAACAATCCCGTTGCTACTGAATGACATAAACTGGAGTGGGCAAGTGGAAAACCAGAAGCACCTTTTCCTTGCGAAATAAAAGTGTCTCCATCTTGACATGAGCGTTATTGTTTCTTACAGGGCACACTCCCTCAGGGTCCAAAAAGACATAATAGAGAGCTGCTACTTGAGTGTAAAATAAGAGTCAAAATTCTTTTTGTGCGCCGCACCGAACAACTTGAGATCTCATCACAAGCTGACTGATTCACCGCTGTGAGGACTTTTATCCCTGTTAGGGTGCAGGGTGCAACATAAATCCTCCAAATACTAATGGACTTTAGATGAGATCCTCTGACACGCAGGGCTCTGATCGCATTGAATCAAAATTAGCATTTTTATTGCCACGTTTCCATTTGAAAACTCCAACGTGCCGCACGCGAGCACAGTATTTGCTTTGCAGATGTAACAAAGACCTGTGAGAAAATGTTGCTCAGAAAAGAAGAGCGCAAGGCGCGTCTAACTAATGTGTGCCGCGTTTGTGCCTCGCATCTGGCGGATTGCATTTGAATCGCCACTCTCCATGTAAAGATGCAAACGAGCTTACTTAATGACAGGTTTAATCAAGAGCACGCAAGATGCAAATCCTCCATAAAGAGATAACGGCCTCTCTTTAACAGATGCTCCTCGTTGACATCGCCTGTTGCTGTCTGTTATTTTAATAAATGGCGCCTAATGAACATGCTTGTTTAGCTGGTGCACTTTTAAAAGTGCATTTAACCGGGAATACACAGGCCCTGTTTACATGTAGGCGTGTTTTTGCAAACGGGAGATACTTTTTTCTGCATTTTGCCCTACAATCCACACGTCCGCAAGGATTATTTTTTTTCTATTAAAAAACGAAGGTTTCCAAAAACTCTTCAAATATCCCCGGATCCACGTGTGTCTGTCCAGAGTTTACGTCTTCAAATTCTTGAAACAAACAAACAAACAAACAAACATACAAGAAGGTGGCGTGGTATCGCTTCCCCACCTGGGAGACCATGTTTGTATGTGTGTGTGATTGGGTGGGTGAATGAAGAAAAAAAAGTTGTTACAAAAGACAAGTGAAGCTTTTTAAAATGTTGTATTTTAAATAACTCTTGGTTTTCCTCTCTGCGCCATTTATGATGTGCTCACAGAGATTGTCTTTTTACTAGTTTTTTTTTTTTTTTTTAAATAAATAAATAACTACTGCCGCCTAGAAGCTTGGCATGCACCTCATTGTCATTCCAATTTGTGGAACTGACGTCGCCAGACAGAAGAGTATGCCTATTCTGATTGGATAGGATGTTGGGAACTGTTGCCACCTTAAGGACTGGCATTGTTATGAATGTACTTAAAAACGCATTCATGCGGTTAGCTGATGTTTTCTTTTCTACAAACATGGTGCTAGTGTCGCAAGGTTTTTTCTACCCTGGTACGTGTGTACATGGTCTTATTCGGGTTGCATAAACCTAGTGTTAACTGATTTTCAAAAATTATCTGGCAGAAAATGCGAACAATGAACCGCTAAAGACAGAAAGAAACCAGGAAACTAATGCCACATTCGAGGAGAGTGACAAGTCGGCCTTTTCCCCCAAAAAGAAATAAGAAAAAAGGACCCCCGACATCACCAGCAGGCATCAATTTGACGCCAATCGACAATAGGACCTCCGTAGAGACAAAGACTGAATGGGAAAACATAATTTTCACAATTCTAAATGTATTTATTTATCTATTTATTTATTACATCGAGTTATTTGAAGTAAATAACTCCACATATCCCAACATGATTTGGATTGACTGTGTTAACCACAACAAAGAATTTATCAGAATCATCCGTCTTTGTTTTGTTCTTTTCACCTTGAACACTTTGAGATTGGAACTGAAAGAAGCCAAGTGGGATATGTCCAACTTCCCACCTTCCTCGAATGTAGCATTAATACAGTACAAGCGAACAAACAAGACAACGAGGAACACCTGGACACAAGACACGAGTGGCTGAGGGAGCTGATTAGAAGACACAACGTTTGACCGCTGGAACAAAAGACCTACCGAACAGGATAAAACATTAACCACATGACAACATGAGACTAAACCAAACAGAAATCTAAACAACAAAAACACAGGTCAGTACATTCAGTGGCACACTCAATTAAACTGCCCATACTGATATTGCATCTTAAACTTTTTTTATTTTTTACATCCAGTAACTTACTTGTTAAGTGCAGTTAAATTGTATTTAACTTCTAAGTACCGTATTTTCCGTACTATAAGGCGCACCTAAAAGCCTTCAATGTTTTCAAAAGCTGACCATGCGCCTTATAATCCAGTGCGCCTTATATATGGATCAATATTGAGCCACAACAGGTCTCGCTGTCAAGACGCTATCGGTGACCCTGCACGATCGACGTGCATGTGCAGAAGATCGCGCCATCTTGGATCGCTAGCTAATACTAATACTTTACCTCAGAGAAAATAATAAAACAGCTGTTTATTCATTTTGGAGTTGTCAGAAAGCTGGTTTGTAATCTATTAATAAAGTTTGACTGACCTATCTGACTGTTTTGTTGACATTCCCTTTAGCGCAGCACCATCTAATGGATGCATAACGTAACCCCAGCCTCGACTGTAGCGCTTTATATATGGAAAAGGTTTTAAAATATGTCATTCATTGAAGGTGCGCCTTATAATGAGGTGCGCCTTATAGTGCGGAAAATACTGTACATAACATTTGCTTTTAGGCTTTTAGAATTGTTTGTTTTCAAACATTTATTTGGGTACAATTTATATTTAAAAAATGTGAAAATACAGTTTAATTGAGTCATTAAGTGCAGTTTAAATTGACCTCTATGGAGTGTGTTAATGTTGAAACTGTGCATAATGTTACAGTGGCTGACAACAATATTCACTATAAGATACTTTTTAGGAATTCGTTTGATATACTTGATGTGAAAAGTTTGAAAATTCACTGTGCTGTAAATTCAACTTTTGACGTGAGCCATTTTGTGTCTTGTAAATTACGTCCTTTCAAGTGAATTCTTTCAAATAGTATGGCATAAATCCCTGAAAGATCCTATCGACCCGTTACTTTGCGGGGTAGCAGGTGTCATTGTTTATAGGCGGGATCAGCTGGTGATTCAGACCGGACCACCGGACCCAGCAGTGGAACTTAAGAGGACTACAAGGTCTACAGAGTTAAACTTGGCAGAGCGAATAACCTGACTACTTTTTCATGATGAACGAAGAAAACATACATTCATGGGCATTATTTCGACTCGTTAACTTCTTATTCAGTCCTGTTCTGCACAAATAACAATATGTCAAATACATTCATGAATCCAAAATGAGACGTGAAAGGTATTTCAAACTACGGCAGTGGAAACTGAAGCAGATGGTCCGAGATCCTTCTTCTTTAAAGGTGACCGACCTCACCTTTCTAATCCTGCAGGCGATGGAGCAAAGCCTCAATTACCTCCCTTTGTTATCGCGAAAGAACACGCCCGAGCGTGTCCTCCGAAAAGGCCACGTGCGCTTAACATGCACTTTCTTTGTGTTAGCACAGCACTTGTATTGGTGCTGAAGAGACCGTGTCTCAATGGGAGGCAATGATGGACGTGTCAGAAAAAGTTTGGGATTTTGTGTGCAAAATCATCATGGATTTCATTAATCGCCTTTATCTGTGACATGGAAGTTAAAATGAAAAATCATCTGGGAGTGAGAAGTGCATTGGCTAACAGCTGCCTGTCACAGCTCTCATCCACGTCCATCATGACTGCCTTTCGCATAGCAAGATGCAAAGAGGACATTATGGGATATATCAAATGAATCTAATCAAAGGTCCCATGACGTTGTCTAGTTAAGCCTTTCTCAAACTTTATTGAGCACAGGCAATTTAATTAATACAGAGCATGGAGAAGAGGCAGGGAAGGTCCCCAACTACTGCGAGCTTCAGTAATTGTTGCTGTTTCCACATAGCAGAGCAAGTAAATGCCTGCGAGGATGGTTGCGTGCAGTTTGTATGTCTTGCTGCTCCTTCTGTGTCAAAGTAGCAGCTGTTTGAAGGTTTATAATTACTGTAACGTTTTGCTAGTTTCAATCAGCCCATCGGTGGCAATTTGCATGATACGTTAGCATTGAGCTACTTTTATTGGATGAAATTATGTGTTTGGTTGACCATTCTGTTGTTGAAATATACACAGTTTTAAGTTTTTAGGTGTTATAGTGTAATAATTCAGGCTGTTAATTGTGGTTGCTTCATAAAAAGAAAACAAACTAGCGCTGTTGCACTTTCCTAAAAAGAAGAGATCAGTCAACATGTGCATTTTCATAGGTGCAGTTGTCCTGTTCATCCTCAGTTTCTTCTTAAATCTCATTCACTCCCAGCCATTTTCACAGAAGCAGTCCCGTTCGCTCTCGGCTGTTTTACTGGATTTTGACTGATTTTGCAAGGCCCACACAATATTGTGTTCGATTGCTATAAAATCATGGAACCTATCAAAAGAAAGATTAAAGTCTCTCCTTTCATCAGTAAAAAAAAAAAAGTATGTTTCTATCTGTTTCCGTTTTGCAGCAATTAGCATTAGAAGAAAGATAAGTTTAATCAGTTTTCCACAAATCAATTTAAAATTATAAGTAATTTAGCTTTTTTTTCTACATGGCCCTGGTTGATCTCCTTTGCTCTGCTGCCACCTGCTGGCCGTTTGTGTAATAACTACCATTTCTGCAACCGTTCTTTGCAGTTGAGAGGCTGCATCAAAGCCTTCTGTATGCTCTAGCATAAAAACAAAACAAAACACGTATAAATACGTCTTTGGGACACTTAGAACATTAAAAAAAACGTATTGATACGTTATTGGGAGTAAATGAGTTAAGGTGCTCTGAGGTGCTCTGACTCAGAGTCAGTAGTAGCATTTGAGAATCAATGCTACAGGAACGTAAGTCAGCAGGTGCAACCTTGAATGAGGTCCTACCGTAGGAAGAGCGGCATTAATTCAACACTGATTGGCGGGAAAGGACGTGGGCATGTACGCAATACAAACTAATTAACCTTGTGAAGAACAATGCCTGTAAAAACAGTAGCTGTCTTCAGGATATAAATGGACATGAGAGGGTGTCAAGAGAGAAACGGCAACTGTACAACATGCGTCAGCTTGATTGAATGTCGGCTACTTTGGCACATACGGCAACTGGCAACCGTGACCTGTTCTGGAACACCGGTTGACCTTCAATATATTGATACTCTATTCTATTATGGTTTTATTTCTAAGTATTTCTCAAATGACATTCTGTAAATTGAAATATCTCCACACTTCAAACTGTGTCCCTCATAAAGCAGTGCTGTTCGCATCTTTAACATGTTGACATGAACTTGTAAACTGCTGTTAAAATGATAATTAAAATCAGTTTTCGGAATAGTAAACCATCCAACATTGCTTCAGCCGAGACACGCATGGCCTGTATTGGGAGGCTAAGCACGACAAAGAGGAATTGATAAAAGGGGCCAACACAGAGGATGGCTTCAATTCCATTGATGAGCAAAGAGCCCAATAAATGGCAAGCACGGTAATGTTTTACAATCACTTGATGCCACCAATTGGAATCGTCCTGCGGGATCCGTGTCTGTGCCGGACTAATCCATACTTCTCCCTGCTCTAATCCATTCAGATAACTCTTCCAAATGGACGTCCACAGGACCCCTTGCGCTTGGCCTTGCACTCGCTTTGAACTAAAAATTTAAACGTTGCCCTCACTTGCACCGCATCACCATCAATCAACGAAGTCCATCTCGTTTGGCACTTAAAGCACCACGCGAGTTGTCACGGAGGCCTTCACTGGCGACATGCTGTAAAGAGCCTCGCCGCATCCCAACAAGCCGCGCCGTAACATTTCACTAGTCCAGTAACGCTTTAATCAATGGGCGGATATAAACATGTATTAAATGCTTTACGACACACTAAAGTCTGTCTCCCTTTATGGGATGGTCATGCGTTTCATAATTCATCCCTCATTAGCACACACAGTTTCCGTTCGACTTCCTGATAGAAATAAATAGCCTGCTTGTTTGCTCATCTACTTACATCCAGCATTTGCATTTAGATTTCAAAAATCCCCTCGGTTGAATGAGTATGACATTAAGATTAAGAAGTGGTGTTTACATATTTGGTTGCGTCATTGCTGTCTGCACAAGATACTTTCTCGCTATCACTCATTTACTACAGGACTTACTCAAACTTTTAGGAGCTATTTCGTTATGGCAAGTTTTCCCAAACAATACAAATGTGGGACGCAAACTTACAGGTGAAACTTAAATGATTACAAACAAAGGCAACATTAATTTAGTACAACAGACAGAAAGGTCTGCTAGACTGTCACATAGCTGATTAAAAATCAGCAAACAAAGCAATTTAAAAAATACATTTTGGGCACGACTCTAGGTATGGCAACTTCAATGCCTTGTAAGAGCAAGATTACAGTTTAAAGTTAAATTTAAATTGAAATTTTGGGGCCACAAGCCAATTTTCAGCAAATGCTGCCCTCTCTAAAGCAAGAACTGTATTGACATTAGAAATGAAGCCAAAATGTTGGTTGATTTAAAAAAATATATATATATATTTTTTTTAGATCTATCATTTTATTCTTATAAATGGTGAATTGATTTAAATGTTTTTAGGATCCTCTACTTTTTAATCACCGTGTGACCATTTTGCACTAAAAACATATTAATGAAAACTAAGTATGTCAACATTTTGTGCATGTGTGTGATTAAGCTGGATCGTGAAAAACAAAAAACAAAAACAGCAAACTTGGAGATTCAGCCTTTTCTTTGGACAACAAATCGCGCTCTTAAAACTTAAAAATAGATTAACATTGTCAGTGAGCAGAGAAAAAATGCAGTATTAATGTATTAAAATGCAGATCTGTTTCTGTGAGTGTCTGCAGCACTGCTCATTTCCATGATGATGATGAAGCACCGCTTTCATTACAATGCGAGTGAAACGAGTCTTTATTATTCCAACACAGCTTGGTTAATCACACTTCTTCAGGCTTTTCGTTCTGCTGTTGTTCGCCGCAAATTATACGCCGTGTCCGCGCCCGCGGCCTCGCCGGGTCCTACGGCGACTCTGGCATCAGATAAAGTCAAGTTGGTGAAATGATAAGATGCACTGCGACTGATTGTCCGTGTAACGAGTGAGTCATTTATGAAGAAAAGGTTGTTCCGGTTATAAGAGTGAGTCAATGATGATTCATGCGTCGGGGACACGTACCCCCAATAAAGTGTTGTGCTGGGGGTGAACACCAGGCATAATATTCTGGAGTTTTATCGCTTTAACAAGACAATTATCTGCATCTATACATGGACTGGGCGGGAGGCAGCCGGATGTCAGCACGCTTTATCCTCATCAGGCAATTGTGCTTTTATTTTACACCGAGGAAATTGTGCATAACCTTAATTTTTTATCAGGGTTCATTTTTCCCACCCTTTGTTCTGCCTATAAATGGCATCATTTAGTCCCATGATTTTACAGTCATTCTGATATTCTATTAATAGCCACTAAACTGTGTCTTTTTCAAATTCAATACTTTGTATTATTTCTATACTAACTGCCAACTATAAAAGTTATAACGTAGCTCTATGGTGTTAAGTATGTGCTTGATGGTGATGGATTTAAACACTGATAAGATTCAAGGACGGTTCGATTTTTAAGTGGAACAACTGAATTTGCTTTGATCCAGTGTGATTACGATCGTTTCAATATGGTTGAGTTTGAGATGGTATCATGCAATGAGTTTCTTGTTGTCATTTAACCGACATGTCACTCGTGATTATTGCAACAGAAAGAATTCTGAACTCTACAAAGCCATTATTTCTAGTAACTTGTAGAAAAATGCAACCGGAATAATCAGAAGCTTCATCATGCAACAAGATAAATGACCAAAAACACACTGCCAACACAACGAAGGAGTGAAAAGTGGGAAGTTTTATACTGGCCAAGTCAATCAACAGACCTTAACCCAATAGAGCATGCATTTTACCTCCTGTAGAGGAGACTGAATGGAAAAAGCTCCAGAAACTAACACAAACAGATAGAGGCTACAGTATGTAGGAATAGGAAATGTTATTCACTTAACGTTAATTCAGTAATGCCCATTCCAATGCTTTTGCGCTCTTAAAAAGCAAGTAACTTCAAGCAAAAGATGCTGTCCTGTGTTGTTGAACACATCTACATGTAAATATGAAATCTGAGCTAGAATTCTCAACTTCATCTTTTGGCCTGGTACCTAAATGTTTTCATCATACAATAAAAACATGCGAGTATTTTAAAGTCGAAAAGTTTGATTTGGTTCAATTCGATGTAATTGCATCTTTTAAATAAAAAAAAAAGAAAAAGATTTTTAATTAATTAAAGAGGAAGTCAAACCCCCCAAAATTTTGGGCCAATAATATATTCTATGCCCCACTAGTCTAAATACGATATTCTGGTTAATATCGCGTTAGTGGAATATGAATTGAACAGCAAAATTCAGCCGTTTTTATCAGTATCAGGAGCCGGCCATTTTGCCACTTGCTGTCAAGTAAAAATGACATCACTGTTTGCATAGGTCTCAGGTAACGCCCAATCACAGCTCAGCTTCAGAAAACAGGTGAGCTGTGATTGGTCACTGCCTGAGCCCTGAGTAACTGTGTCATCTTCAGGCTATCAATTTTGCACAGACTCTCGATATTTGAAAATACCTGATCAATATTCCCCGGAAATAGCAGGTGTCCACTGTACATAAAAAAAAATGCAAATAAAAATAAACAGAATGCAAATAAATGAATAATTTACCAATTTGGAGATACATGCTTTTCATTAAAAAGTTCAGACAGTTTAATTTCCAGCTCAGCTTTCCTTATGATGCCGAGGACATAAAACAAAGTGATGATTTTTCATTGTTTGTGTTTATCTTTCTGCTGAATACGTAATTTGGGAGAACGTTCCGAGGAGAGTAGTTAATTTTTTAAAATGGGAGTTTTTATTCATCCTCTGGCCCAGAAACCCAATACATTTTTATAGTATTGCCTTTGTCATTAAGTTTAATTATTCTTGTAAGTGCACATGGAGGTTGCTATGGCTGCCATAAATGTAAACAGGGCACAATAACAACAATCCCCCCCCACACACAGTGATAGCATACAGGATGATACATGATGTCCTTTTGAAAGATTTGTCTTTGCCACTGTACATATCATGTGCATTGACGCCATGGATTCTGTGTGATCCTCTCAGAGAGGAGGGGGCAAAGCGTGGGTTGTGGGGGTGAACTGGGGGGCTGTTTTGGTTATTGCAAAGTGGCAGATGACTCAAGGCGCAGCTCCAAAATCCTCACATTTACCTCGGTAATCTGCTTGGAAGTCCTCGATGTACCAGAGCATCCCAGATGTGTACCGCCTCCTGCAACACAATAATGACACAAAGAGGATTTAAATGCAAGATTTAGGAGAGATGTCATGAGACTGGTCTTAGTCTTTTTTTGGACGCAAATCACCTTGATATGTATATGGTGCCTTCAAGGTTCAAGAACCAACCATTTCCTTTAAAGCAGGGATGTCCAAATGGCCACATACAAAAACAAGGGAGTACACACTGTCTGAGAAACTACACTTACAAATTACTGCGGAAAGCCATTGGAATGATTAAGCACCCATCCTACCCTGGACACTGGACTCTGCGCTGTAGCCAATAACCGAGGTACACATATACCGATAATCAGGCTGATTATCAGATGTCTGTAACTGATTATCCTGAACGATTATCCTGTGGTAATAGATTCTTCCTCCCCGATCTGCTCAGAAAATAGTCACGCCCAACAGTCGTAAATGTTAACCCTTTTCAATATATCTGATGATTATTTGGATGATTGATGGTTGTGGAGGTATGCAGGAGTTTACATGATGGTGTGCCCTGTTGATCATCTCTGGTACACCACACTCTATTGCCGCCTTTCCATCGTGCCCGGGTACCACACCACACCACATCTCATGCAACCACACTAGACCGCAACCGCCGGTTTTCCATTACAACTGGCGCACGGCAAGAAGGGGGCGGCAACATTTGAACCAGCTTGCATTGTGTGCGGATCTGAGATCACATTTCCCGAGTGGCAAGTCGCACCAACATTGAACCATATTTACAATATAATATAGACCACCATGGATGAAATATTGCGATTCACAACCAGCTCGCGAAGCTATTTGTCAATGGACAATGGCCGCTGGAGCTCTCATTCAAGTAAATAGGAACACACCACCAGCCTCGCGATGTTTTTATAAAACCACAAACATTACAAATCCATCCACAAGTACCTTTTAAATTATAAATATAGTTAAGCGTTGTAAAACATTATTATTTATTGTATATACTGTATTTTTATGACTTTGGCGAAGACCGGCGGGCGCTTCTGCCTCTCTCGCATAAAACAAGGAAATGGGCGTGTGCCACGGCGTTGCTTGAGGTGGCAGCGGCGTTGCTGTCGGCCAATCAGACGACAGGTGACGTCACGGCCCCGCTAGTCCCCCGACGACCGGCGCTGCAGAACTGCTGCCGAAAGGGTTCTAAACAGCTGTTACAGCGGAACGGCTCGGCCCCGAAAAGTCCCGTGGAGACACTAACATCCGGGGACAAAAATTATCGCTTCGGTGTGGAACCGATACGGTGGAAAAACGCCATATAAGAGTAGCAAGCCCATGCGTGCATGCATGCGAATGTTCTCAACGGCATGTATGTATCAACCTTCTGCAACTGGACTGATCGTATTGTCTCAGAAGACGTTCCGCCTAATCATCCATCCTTTTTGCATGAACTGATGAGAGATGAAACGTCCTCTTAGACAACTAGTACAGTCACAAATGCGATCAATTCAATGCCCTAAGATTAGCTGGCTGAATGAGAATATTCAAAAGCAGTCTTCTTACCCTTACAATACTCTCAACACATCCGTTCGAGTGTGCCGCCCCTTAATTAGAACTAGAAAGATGATGGAGGTGGAATTGTCCAAAAGTCCTACAATATCTTGAAAGTCTTTCCCAGAAGCGCAGAAAGTGATAGGTCAGAATATGACTGATGTTTTTGTGTCAAGAAACTGAGCCGCCTTATCTATAACAAGCAAGCATGCTTTGATTTACTGATCTCACCAAAGTTAGTTTTACCAATGAATCAAAGCAGTCCCCTTCTTATCATATTTGTGACTCCTGGTGCAGTGCTGCGCATTTCTATACATATCCATTTGTGTAATCTTCACTCACACGAACAATCAAAGCTTTGTTGTGCTGAAATTAATGTACATGATTATTCCCCCCCTCCTAAGTGCTACTGTGCTTCACAGTGGGATGGATCCAATGAAGGGTGCAATTTTCCCACCTACATGCATATTAATGGTCGCACAAGACAAACTCGAGATTACAGCACAATCAGTATTCATATTACTGCTCTGCATTCTAATGGAACGATGCTGTGTTCCTTCCTGATTCGCAGGGTATAACATGTATCAGATGAAAGGCACGGGCAGAATTCAATCTCAACACTCAGTAATTGGAATCTGCAAACTGGCGAGATTATCAGCAAATGAGCAGACAATGGATACTGCAATTCAATTAGCTGGCAGGGCCGTTATTTGCATGCCAGCTGAAGGGGCGACGGTTTAAGTGGCAGCCGCCGTCCAGCAGAGGCCCAAGACGACCCGTAACGGTGGAGGAACCGAGAGACGGGGGGAGAGTCTTGGAGACGTCTGCAGTATTCTTTTAATTACACATCATAATGAGTCCATTTAGCCGTTCAATGACCCGTTTTACGGAGACGAACAACCACGGGAAGCGCGGCGCCCTTGGCAGGGTCGCTGCCGCAGCTGCCCCCGCAGGGGAAGCCTCGCGGCCAAGTGGGAACATTTGGCTTTAACACACAGGCTGGCCCAAGAAAAGTCATTGACGCGTGTTTGCATTCCTCGTCACGGCGAGTAAACGTCCTCGCACAATGGCGCGCGGCTCAGACATCATCATTGTGCGGATGACAACATTTATTGCGAATCAAGTCTCCTGAGTCAGATGCACGGGAGCCTCTTTATATGCTAAGAACTTAAATCCATCACCATAAACGTCAGGATTAACAGCGTGTTATGCACTGACAGAAATAGGGATACAACAAAAGTCCATTTCAGGTCTACTTATTATTAGCACTCAATATCAGACCTTTTCCATCTCCAAAAATGTACTGTAGTTTGTTTCCAAGCTGGTGAAAATTAGGGGTGTGCTCAAAAAATCGATATGGCAATATATCGTTGCGGGCCTCATCACAATACACGTATCGATACGCAGGCGTCAGAATCGATATTGCTCGTTAACTTTAAATCGGCAGTTCACGTTTGCCTTTGCAGCTTGCATTGTACCTAAAAAATAAAAACCAGCAGCGTCTTTGAAGTTAATTGCCTTCAATTAATGCAAACATAGCTCACCGGTGATTGGACACTGTGTCTTGCTAAGAAAAATAAAAGCAGAGGAAGAATATCAACATTTATTTATTGATAAACTTAACATGGCATGTGTCTCAGTGTACCAATTTTCCTATATTTTGTTTAAAAAAAATAAAATGTGTCTTATTTGGGATACATATGTATCGCGATACGTATCGTATCGTGAGGTTGGCGGCAATACCCAGCCCTAGTGAAAAGCAAGCCTCATGGGGTATCAAAGAGAAAAGACCCTTTAAGTACAATTCCATCTGTAGGCGGCTTATTTACTGTAACTCTAAGGTAACACCAGGACGAGATGATTTAAAAAGGATTTTTAAGGGTATAAAAGTACAGCTTGCAAGTACTGTACAATCACTTCTATTGGGTTGCTTATTGCACTCCAACTGCTGATCAAATTCATCAAATTCACATTAGACTAGCTGCGCCAATATTTAGATGTGGTCCAAGCAGGCATAACTTTCAACCACCTTTCTGCCACTTCCGCCGAGGATTCAAGGACACACCCTCACTATGCCAAAACGCCCAGCATGGTGTAAACCAACGCACCAAATTGGCAAATAGAAAAAAAAGCATTGTTGTTTCTCTCCAATTGTAAAACCAAAGAGTACAAACATGATACTGGTTGCCTACTTTCTGACCTGAACTATTGTACAACATTCAAAAGCAAGCCTCTATCGCACATTTTCTGTGGAGCTGTTAAGCAGCATCTGCACAAGCATTTTGTCGCGCCACAGATCATTTCCCAGTGTTGTGTTCTCCATTATCGATTCCGTGAGGAAAAAACACAAACTTGCATTTGTTTCACCACTGAGGCCTAGTATTCATTTTGACAAAGGGTTTGTTGCTCTTTGCAACCTTATTGATCCCCAAGCGTGCTCGCCCGCTGTATTCAGACTGCAGGCGGATACATCAGGAAACGGTCCGTGTTGCTCTTGAACCCACTATCTGACCTCCGGTCATCATGCTGGAAGTCGTTCATGCTTTTGATATTAATATGTACTGTACATGTTGCTGCCTACAACCGCAAGCACAATATACAGTAATATGTGGTTGCTGAGGAGGAGGGATAAAGATTTTCATTTATTTTTTTATTTTTTTGGTAACTTCTTCTGAAGTTGAATTTATGGAACACCTCATTAGGTATGCCTGACACTCTATTAGCCACAAAAGTTGGATGACATTATTATTATTATTTTTTTCTAAAGCTGTTTGTGTTTGGACGGCACGGTGGTTGACTGGTTAGCACGTCCGCCTCCCAGTGCTGGGGACACAAGTTCGAGTCCAGGCTTTGGTCTTCCTGGGTGGAGTTTTGCATGTTCCCCCCATGCCTGTGTGGGTACTCCGGTCTCCTCCCACATTCCAAAGACATGCATGGCAGGTTAATTGGGTGCTCCGAATTGTCCCTAGGTGTGCTTGTGAGTGTGGATGGTTGTTTGTCTCTGTGTGCCCCGCGATTGGCTGGCAACCAGTTCAGGATGTACTGCCTGAAGCCAGCTGGGATAGGCTCCAGAACCCCCCGCAACCCTTGTGAGAAGTAAGCGATTTAGAAGATGGATGGATGTTTGTGTTTGGTTATTATTCCAAACAAGTTATAAACTCTTTCAAAAAATGCAAATCAGAATACTGTAATAAATGATTTTTGGTAACTTCTCAAAGTATTTTCATATGTAACCCCACTTGCACAATCTCTTAGTAGAGCCAAAGCAAGAGCTGTATATGTATATATATATATATTTTTTTTTAGAACAGATTATGTTTTTCATGACAAGCAAAAACGGTCCCCAAATGATTTTAAATGCTGACTACAACCGCAGTAATAAATATACAGGTGCATCTCAATGAATTTGAATATAATGGTGGAAATCAGTAAAATATTTCTTTATTTTTAAAATATAGTTTCAAACGTAGGTTGAAAATAACAAACCCAAAATGGTTGATTTTAACATAACATTTTGATTGAAAATGTTAAATGGATCCATATAATAATAATACTGTAATTCACTTTCAGTTTTTGAACAGAAAAAAACTTTCTACAATTTTCTTGTTTATTGCAACATAAATATTGCATGCACAAGTAAATAAATAAATAAATTGACGTTTTATTTTTTTTTACGAATTATTAGAATACAAGTACTGAAACCATAAAGAAAATTCCAGTTTTGTATGGTATTCTCTTTTTCATATGCAATACACAACAGAAGCAATTTGCTGCACGTCTAGTGGTTCCTATCCTTTGTCCATTCGGACAAGCAAATTGCAAAGCAGCTGCCTGCCACTGTGAGCGCTACGTGGAAGTGAGCCAAGCCCAATAAAGCTTGCAGGTAAACTTGCTAAGAATTGAGGATGGGTCAGGTGGCAGCCTGAGGAGGGAGGATGAAAAGCAGCGAGGATGCGAGGCGAGGGGGGGGAGCTGAGGCGAATGGGCCAGCCAGACCACATGTGCTTCCCGAGGAGCTGGCTTCCCTCCAGGATGCTGACCCGGAGCCCCGGGAAGGTCGAGTTGGCAGCGAGCTAACGGATTGTGCTCGGCTGCTGACGTGCTGCACAGCGAGCACGCACACATGTGAGGACCAAAATAGCTGTAAACGCTACAGTGCTACTGACCTGGCACTTAACACTCAGGATAGGAAATCAGTGGCGGCTTAATCTGCCTGCGAAAACTTTCGAGGACTTAACGTATGTCCCAGTATAGCATAGGCCTATAGACAACAGATGTATTTGAGCTGTTGAACAATTAATTTTTTAAATCAGATTAATCACATCTTTGAATTTTAATCAGGATTAATCACTTAATTAAAAAGGCTTTTTATAAAAAACAAAACACAATTGCCCGCCAAAATTTGAAGAGTAGTTGTTGTGTTAATTCTTTCAACATTTATTGTTATGAGGACGTCTTCAACATTTTTTGATCCACTGCACACACTCATCTTCCTCTTTTTCTAATCCATTAACTCATTCACTCCCAGCCATTTTCACAGAAGCAGTCCTGTTCGCTCCTGGCTGTTTTACTGGATTTTGACTGATTTTGCAAGGCCCACAAGCATGGAACCTATCAAAAGAAAGATTAAAGTCTCTTCTTTCATCAGGAAAAAAAAGTATGTTTCTATCTGTTTCCGTTTTGCAGCAAATAGCATTAGAAGAGAGCTAAGTTTCATAAGTTTTCACAAATCTATGCAAAATTGTAAGTAATTGAGCTTTTTTCTACATGGCCCTGGTTGATTTCCTTTGCTCTGCTGCCACCTGCTGGCCGTTTGTGTAATAACTACCATTTCTGCAACCGTTCTTTGCAGTTGAGAGGCTGTATCAAAGCCTTCTGTATGCTCTAGCATAAAAAACCCCCAAAAAAAACATATAAATACGTCTTTGGGACACTTGGAACATTAAAAACAACAACGTATTTACACGTTATTGGGAGCAAATGACGTGCATAATTTAAAATGGAGAAAAAAATGACCCCAGTATTTTGATATGAACAAATATTCTGTATGTCATGCACAAGCATTTATTAAATGCTTTACTTTAATGCATGTAGTTATGTTTATTGCTCAAACACAACCTTTGCTAGCTTTAACATGACCACCTGCTGTCAGCTAAAGGATCATCTAATAGTGTGATTAATCTGCATTAATACATGATTAATGCAATATTTTTTTGTGATTAATGAATGAGTTAACACTTTAACTAATATATAAATTATACTGTAAATCACCTTCTGCTCAACCTGCTTAGTGAATGCCTCAGGCAATGGAAGCCCAGTAATTAGAAGGAGCCAGATGGACTGTCATGGAAAGACACGCCCCTGCATGGCATGTATCACCAACACACAGAGGAAGTGGCTGACATTAAGAAAACATACCAGTGGCCGGAAAAGGCTGGACTCAAAGACAACACTAAACATGGCAGTATAAGAACGAGCCCTCAGCACATGATCAATCAAGGCCAGGGTCGACCACATCAGACGGGCTGTGCAAAGATGCCCCAGAGACGGTGCAACATTTTACAGCAGGGTGTAGGCAAGGCATACATGCAGCGGCACAACCATAAATCTCCAAAAATCAAATGAAAAACAGTAGTAGCTGAGTGTGCATTCTTGCGACATCATATCCGCACATATGCCGCTTCACAAAGTCAACGTCATCGGTATTGTCTTCCTTTGCACTTTCGCCTATTACAATTATGACATTGAGGGTTTCTACAGACATTTTGTGGCTGTAAGACAACAGTATGTGTGCAGTATTTACTACGGGTAGCGCTGGCTCTCATCCAAAGCGTTCATTCACATAACTTTGACCCAGCTCTCTATTTCAAGTCTGAAGTCATCTCCAGTGTTGCACTCTCTGTGAACCACAGCGGGGCTCAGGGGCTTCCATCAGCAATTTGGACAAAGTAAAACTGCACCGACCTTGACGTTTAGCAGCTGCACTGAGGCACGGAAGAATCACGAACGTCACTTTTACTGGTTCTCAAACTGACGTCGTGAAGGAGCTGTCGTTTCAGGCTCCACATATTTTTCAATAAATTATACCGGACCAAAATATACTCAAGACTTTTGCTCACATTTTTGGCAATGTCCACAAATGGCTCATTTTATTAAATTATTGTTCACAAATTGGTCTACATCTTTTAGGGAGCACTTCTCCTTTGCCAAAATAATCCCTCCACCTCACAGGTGTGGCATATAGAGATGCTGATTAAACAGCATGATTATTGTACAGGTGTGCCTTAAATTCTGCAAGCCCACTCTAAAATGTGCAGTTTCAATCTATTCAAAGCAACCTTTTATCATGGGCAGCCGAAGGCGCAGATGTAAAATAATAGGGCTGGGAATCTTTGACTGTCTCACGATTCGATTCAATTACGATTTTTGGGCCTACGATTCAATTCAGAATCGATTTTCGATTCTCGATTCAAACGATTTTCGATTCAAAATGATTTGATTGACAAATGATTTCTTCTTCAATTTACAGATATGCACAACATTGTCATGATCTACTCCAGTCTGCTTTGCAAGACAAAATGACAAATAGAGACATTAAAGTGTCTTTTTTTGTTTTTTTGTTTTAAACATTTATTAATTGTGTATTGTAAGTGCCCTTTTCCACAAAAACAGCATGTGGGCTACAACTGCCTTTTCCCCTTCTTCGTCATTTCTAATTTAAATAAAATCTATTTTTTTGGATATTAATATCGATTCAATTCGATTGATAAATGAGAATCTCGATTCTTTTATTAATTGATTTTTTGGCACTCCCCTATAAAATAAGCTTGCTGTCGCACAATTATGACTTCTTTTTGTTTGTTTGTTTGTTTGTTTGTTTTAAATATAGGGCACTATTTAATTCCTCTGATATGTATGGGTACACATGGTACCCATACTTTGAGTTAAAAAAAAAAAAAAATCCTATTTGGGTCAACAATGGATTCAGTACTTGGGTCAATTTGACCAAAAAAAAAAAAAAAAATGCTGGGTTATTTTACAACTAACAACCCTAAAAATTGGATCCTTTAGTACACCACACCAAAAAGTGGGTCATTTTGGACACCACACCACACCAAAAAGTGGGTCATTTTGGACAAAACATCACACCAAAGAATGGATCATTTTGTGCAAAACAACCAAGAAAGTAGCATGTAGATCATTTTTTGACCCAAATAAGGTTATTTTTTTTAGGGGAGTTGCCATTTTGGATTATGAGTGGGCCTTTGGACCCCCCCAAAAAATTGGTGTGGGTGGATTACGCCATTAAAAGCATGATGCACTATGTTATGTCCAAACTCAGGCTCAACATCACTCCGAAATCAGCAGTTAGCATGGCAGCCGAGGCCGATTCAAATCGGCTGATGAGACGGCTCCTCGGTCTGTGGTGCTTGTCAATCAAACTCGCTGTTAATCAAATTAATGACATGGTTCACATGCTCGGGCCAATCGCACGGCTGCCTTTCTTATACGCTCATTTCCGCCGGTGTAATCACGATAATAAACATGTACACGCACTGTCGGCCAAAGGGACGTTTTGTCATTAATTTCTGCACAAGTGCTAGATGGACCTTGGCGGTGGTCTGCGCTCTCCTCGTGCTCGTCTGCTGTTAAATTAGTTTTTGCTGCGCTTAGTTATGTGCTTAACTGGTAATGCGCTGTCAATCAAGGGTGCCTACGCAAGCCTTAATTCACATGTATATGATTATTAGCAAACATTTTCAAAAGTGTCTCCACCCCAGTGTCCAAAATATCTTCGTCCACAGCACTGCACTGACAAGTTTGTTTTCAAGATGGGATACCGTTTAAAACCAGCCCTAGTATAGAATTAGCATCTGCACCAAAATTACAACTGTGCCTTCATCTGTGCAATCTTAATAATGAACAAACTAGTGCTTTGGGAACAGCTGTGTTGTGTACAGCCAGAGGTCGTCCCACAGTTGAGAATGGAGGGCAACACATCCTCCGAGGGGGAAGTCGGCACTGCTGGACGACTGTGTTGTCTCCGTTGTCTGCAATCGTCACGATCGGAGCCCAAGTAGCGTTGCGATGTGATGTGAAGGGAGGGGACGACACCTGCCAGGCTCTTTTAAACTTAAATCGAGGGGACAGCGTCCCATTTGCATAATCTTTGCATCTCAAAATGGTGAATTTCTCAACAACAAGCCAGGAGGCACACACACGCACAAATGGATATATTTATGTGTAACTTTAAAATTGCCTTTCTAAAAATAGACATGATACTCGTGGTGTACGCTCCACGCACAAACGGCGCCGACATTATTCGAGACAGAGAGAGCGGCGGCGTGACATAGAGATGCTGGTGCTCACTGCTCATCAAGTATTAAAGTCACCCCGGCGTGCTTTTTAGAGCACACTTAATAATGGGAATGGAATGCGGCCAAAAGTGCAAGACAATCACCACCATCACTGCACGTGCACACAAAAGACACGAATATTGTCTTATGCCATTTTTAAAATCTTAAGGACACTTTTTTCATGGAAGTACTACTGTTCATTTGTGGAACATTAATTGCACTGCGATTGTGCAATTCTTTTAATGAAACACAACATTTAGGCTATATGTAACTCTATAAATTCCAAGAAGGG
The DNA here is from genome assembly GCF_051991245.1 of Festucalex cinctus. Lineage (NCBI taxonomy): Eukaryota > Metazoa > Chordata > Actinopteri > Syngnathiformes > Syngnathidae > Festucalex > Festucalex cinctus. The sequence continues at coordinate 28,082,838 of NC_135411.1, forward strand.
ATTTTGTATTTAAAAAAAAATGCTCATATTAAGCCTATAAAGCTACATTGGGCAAAAAACACTTTCATTCAATAATTTGGTCAGTGGACATGTGTGTGTGTGTGTACCTTAAAAAAGCCAGATACCGATACCCGGTATTGGTACTCGCCCATTCCTTTAAAAAAAAAAAAAAAAAAAAAAAAAAAAAAAAAAAAAAAAACAGGCTTGAACTGCTATTGTAGTAAAATTCATTATTTTTAAATCAATGTTAAATATATTTTTATTTCTTTTTAATTGTATTTTATTGTTTTTTTTTATCTTAATAATATAATATATATTAGGGCTGTCAAATCACAATTAATCACAAAAAAATTATCACATTAATCGTGTATTAACGCAGATTAATCACATTAATTATTTTGACCACAGATGATCCTTTAGCTGACAGCACATTAAAGGTTGAACAGGTTGTGTTTGAGCAATAACCATAACTACATGCATTAAAGTAAATCATTTAATAAATGTTTGCTTATGACACTGAGAATATTTGTTCATGTCAAGCTATCTGAGTCATTTTTTCCCCATTTTAAATTATGCAAGTAATTAACTGATTAGAAAAAGAGGAGGATGAGAGCATGCAGTGAATCAAAAAAATGTTGAAGCCTTCCTCATAACATTAAATGCCGAATGAATTCACACATAACAGGTGCTCTTAAATTTGGCGGGCAACAAATGTTGATTAAAAAAAATCCATTACAACATATATATACATATATATATATATATATATATATATATGTATATATATATATAGTGCTGTGCTCTCTGGTAAAGAATATTTAAAATTATTATTACTTATATTAAATATATTGATGTATTAGATATTTTATTCTTATCTATAATTAATTGTGTGCTATTTTTATCTTGATTATTTTACATTGCTTTGACATTCGGAATGTGAAGATAAGATCGATTAAAATTGACTGATTATTTTCCTATGCTGTACTGCACACTATGGCAAGGATATTATTCTGATCCTTAATTCTTTACGTTACACATATTAGATACTTTATTTTCATATAGATTTCACTGTATTTTATGTAGTAATTTCTGCATTTTTCTTTTAGATTTGTAATGGAATTTTTAATTAATATTTGTTTTTCAATTTATTAACTTAGAAAATATTGTTTATGTGGGTGTTTTTGAGGGTATATTGTACTTTATGGTTAAAATTATTATTATTATTATTATTATTATTATTACATTTTATTGTGTTGTATTTTTATTTATTTATTTTTTATTTTTTTTTAATGTATACAGATTTGCATTAGAGCAGCTTATTAAGCATTGAAGTGAGATGCCTCAAAAGTAAGAAGCTTTCCAGACTGGAGACCGTGACAGTTGGAGCATCTCAAAGCGCCAACACTTTGTTTTCAACTCCAATTACATAAACATATGATTTTGCCGGCGGAATATCTAACGTCTCATCTTAATGTTCTTCCTTTCTGACGGCAGTGCGCAGTAAGAATAGCAACGGAAGTGCCCAAAGTGTTCCAGCACACACTCCGGCGACAAAGCTGTTCACGTCTATCTTCCTGCTCTCCTCGATTATGCTTAAAGAACATCTTGTGACGTCTTTTATTCTCGCTCGCCGTTCGCCGCCTTGAGTGACACGGCTGGTAATTTGTTATTATCTGCGAGAAGTAGGGTAGAAGGCGAAGGATGACAAGTGGAACTGGGCTGTACTTTATTACTCGTAGCAGGTTTTTCTTCGGGGCAGTCAGGCGGGAGCGGCTGAAGGAGGGCATTGTGGGCTTCCGAGGACAGGGGATGGCCTGAGGAAGTTGGTGAAGAACACCCAGGATCTTTTCAAGAAAAGAAAGGATTCTTGCTAAATTAAGCTCTTTTACTTCCTGACACGACAAGGAGAGGTAGGACTCAGACGCAGGATAAAGGTAGGCCACCAAGGCAACAGGTTTATTTCCGGCCAACAGCTGTCTCCTCTCAAACTGAGAGGAGAACGGGGAGTCAAAAAAGTGGAGAACAAAAAGCGCTCCACTAGGGAGGAAAAAACAGGCAAAAGGTACTGGGGACAACGAAAAGCGCTCCGCTAGGGAGGAAAAAGGGCTCAAGGCACAAGGGGTAACTAAAGGCGCTCCGCTGGGGAGGAAAAGGCACAAAAACAAGGCAAAATGACAAGGCAACAGAAACAAGGACATGAGGACTGTGGGACGCTTCCATGCACTGAGATGTGACACTTTGGCAACGGAGGGGAGAATGCAGATGGCTTTTATTGTCTGGCTTGATTGATTGATTGGCGGGTGTAGTGCTAATCATGGGCGGGGACCGGTAATTAGTGCGCGGCAGGAAGGGCAAGTGACCTGGGGTGAGAGGAGAGTTAGATTTTCAGGGTAACACAGGAAACAGGGACACAACAATAAAAGCATGGATCGCCACGCCGGTGGCGGCGTGACAGTGCTCACTTTCGTTTATTATTAGTTTTTTTTTTTTTTTGGTAGGAACTGTAAAAAAAAAAATCTCACCTAATTGCTGTTGTGCTACAGTATAAGTCATGTTTGATGTTAAAATATTGCTTTAGTGCACTCTTGTGGTGTCGAGGGCTAAAGAATCATGTGGTAGTGAGGGGAGGAGCTTCATAGCCATAACCTTGTCAAATTGGAAAAAAATGTTTTGCTGCCATCTTGTAGCATCAATAGACAATTACAAATCTTTTTTTTTTTTACTTGCATATCAGCCTGTTAGCACAGTTTGTCTTAGACTATGGAGATTTATTTGATCTATTTATTTACAAATTTGTGGTACATCATCACTGTAGTGACACAGCACCGTATAAGTAAACAAAATACCACTTTTTTTTTTTGTAGAGTGGGAACACCCTTGTGGGAAGACCATGCATTCTGTAACATTCATAACTTCGCTATGGTAAAAATAAAGTCAAAGTAAACCATCTGACATGTAATCGAGAGGAGTGTCCCCTTGTTGCATCGTATAGCTATTGCCAGTATTATTCATGTATTTACGCCAGCATCTGTTTAATCAAATGATTTGATTAACCCCCCATCATTCATGTAATTTTTGCTGAAAATCTGTGATTGGCTAGTGACTCATCCATCGGGCACAGTGCTTCTCTCCAGTTCACGTGCAGTGGAAAGAATGGATGAATAAATATATTGCTCATCTCACTGTTCACCACTAGATGGCAGACCACTTAGTAAATCATCCACCTGTTCTTTTCCATTAGAGAAAAAGAACATCAAGATGCTGCCAGCCAGGATTGATTATGTGGTATTTTTGGATTCACTCAAGTTAATGGAGACACTTTCAACATGGCAAAGGGAGGATTCAGTTCAACTAACCGGGATTTTACTGTTTCGCTCACAGTCACGCTTTCATGTTAATGTGCAACTTAAATTTAAGTTGACAATCAATTAGGATGCCTGTAATTAGCTGGCAACCAGTTCAGGGTGTACCATGCCTCCTGCCCGAAGCTGGCTGGGATAGGCTCCAGCACCCCCGCGACCCTTGTGAGGAGTTGTCATGTTTTGGTTTTGGGGGGGGGGTTGTTTTCTTTTGGTGTTTTGGGGTGTTTTGTCATGTGTTCCTTGTCTCTTCCCTTGTCCCGTTATGTCAAACCACGTCCACCTGAGTGTGTCTTCCCTTCCCAGTGTATCCACCAATCAGCTTCCCTTGCCACTTGTGTCTTGCCCAGCTGTGTCTAGTCATTGTCAATTAGCCTGTGTGTATTTAGTCACCTGTTTTCCGTTCGGTTCTTGTGGAGTCATTGTGCCTGTTCATGTTCATGTCCCTGTTTTCCATGCCATGCCTTGTGTTTGTTTTTTGATCTTGTTAATTTTTTCAATAGTCCCTTGTTTACATTTTTTGTTAATTAAATCCGTTTTTTACTTGCATCCCTGCCTTGCCCTGTTTTTTGTTGCCCCCTGCATTTGGGTCCTGCCTCCAACACCGCCACACCGTGACAGGAGTAAGTGGTCAAGAAAATGGATGGATGGATGGATTAATTAAGACTCGCATTCAATTAATTACAGGGAACTTAAACAAGTTTAAGCAATAATGATAATAACATGTACCTTTGACATTTCGTTTAAATTGCAAAAGTGTGTTAAATTGTCCATCCCTGGTCTAGATGCTTCTACTGCTACTGTTTAAGTCTTTAAACTGCATTCCGTACAATAGTTGGCTCTCTGAAAAGGCACTCCTATAAAAACAAAAATGTACAGTGTCCCTTTGCCAGTTTGAACCATTTATGTACCTTTTGTAAACAGTACTTATTTGTAAAAGTTGCACCCTGAGAACCAAAATGGACCCCGACAGTACCCTTTTCACAAATAATCTGTACCACAGCACAGCCCGCCACACACGACCACATGGCCACCGACAATTTCAATCATATATATTGACAAATCCAACCCAATTGTCAGCATGTGTCCCACTTCAGTAGAAGAAACCGTAAGATCTGAGAGCAAAATGACATTTATTGTCCATCAATGTAAAATCGGATGATCGCGGAGATTGATCGCTCCTGTACCAAACAATGTAAAACTGGAATTAAATCGCCACCCAATGACAAAGCAAATAAAGATGTAATAGCAGCTGTCAAACATAGCGCAGCCGCTCCGCAAAGATTCAATTAAGAGCCAAATCGCACCATCCTTCATTCGCAACAAGCGCTGTCATCAGCGCCATCGGCGGACCTGCATGCAAACTGTGATTCTGACTTCTCCCGAGCGTCCCGTGGCCCGGCATGTTTAATAGGCGTCATTATTTCAGATTCCATTCAATGCAAGAATCACCCAAAGCTGCCCTCCAAACTTTTATCTAAGGACAACAACCAACAGCTTGACTGAATTCACTGTGAGGAGTTTTTGACAAACTTTTCCCCTTAATTAGTTTTCCTCGAGATAAACATCACAAAAAATCATGAAATAAGCTCTTCAATTCAAGGCCAGCTTGGGGGCAACCATGCATAATTCTTTAAATGTCATCTATAATTTTATTAGCAGCCGCATTCTTTAAGTCGGTTGTTTTCGAATTTGCTGCAATATTACGTGCTGTTTTGCTTCGAGTATTTAACGGCTTTTATAGCCTTCCAAGCTCGTCGTTTGTACGCTTCGGTTTTCTTAGGCACTGAAATTTTCATGCATTTGCTCAGTTTTCACAGGGTCAGAGAAAGTTCTGAAAGGGGAATTCAAATAAAAAATGTTCTTGAGAATGAGTTATATGCACCACCACTAGTTTAAACACGGTATTCTGATTTTGGAACAGATTCTGTAGTACAGTACATGATACAATTTTTGTAGTTGCCTTAATTCATGCTATTTAATAACATGTGGCAGTAAAACAGTTAATTACGTGCAAATTCAGAAATTGACCAATATTAATACAATAATAAAAAAATATATATATACATATTAAAAAAACAAAACAAAACAACAACCCCCAGCCAATTTCAAGCATGTTAACTCATCTTTCAAGGCAAACTGAATATTGTGTGTTTTTGCTACAAATACAATGTACCAAATGAAATATCACATTCCATTCTTTCATTAGACAAAAAAGGATTTTGCTCCCTTATTCCGTTCTTTAGTAATCACCATTTGAAAATAGGTAATTAGACTGACATGAAGCAAAAATTGAAAAGATAAGGAGAAAACAAGCTTTTTGTGAAATGATACATTTTCTCAGTGAGTTTGACACTAATAGTTTTTGTTTAGTGACGCTCTGTGAATTATGTGACAGGCTTTGATCATTCACGTCATCCTTGAAAATGTTCTATTTCATCAGATTTCATCAGATTCGTTCTTTCATGCTTCATTGTAATTCCATACATCAGCAGCCCATTGAAAAGAGATACAATGCTGCCATCTATTGGCCATAGTTAGTGGGTGTTTTTGATTCCACAACTCCATTGACCAGCAGCGCTGCACTTAGATGTTGCACTTCCCATTGATTAAAAAACAAAACAAAAACAAAACGTAGTTAACGTCATTTAATGGGTATGGTGGCATAAATTGTGATTTTACTAATCGCTTTTAAACATTTTTGGTGGTCAAAGAGTTAATATTTTGTATATAAGGTGCTTATGCTCTTGTTAAAAAATAGTAATGAATGAGAAGTTATTTACTAGTTATTTATTTACAGTTACCAGTTACTTTTTACTTTGACACGAGTCGTATTATTCATAAGTAACAAGGTTCTTATTTGAGTACAATTTCTGGCCACTGTACCCATCTTGGAGTGGTCGCCAGCCAAGCGCAGTGCTCATAAACAAACATTCCAACTCCAATGGACGATTCTGAGTCTTCAGTTAGCCTAACAAGTATTTGGAATGCTGGAGAGTCAGCATGCAAGGATGAGGAGAACATGCAAACTCCACACAGGAAGGTCATAGCTGAGGTTCAAACCTTGAAACTCAGGATTGTGAAGCAGACATGCTCACCACTAGCTAACCATGCTCTTCATTTCTCCTCTTTTTGGAGAAAACGTCTTGCTTCTTATCTTCGGAATCATACTTACTGTACACGACCGAGTCGTTGCTCATAGGAGCAGAATGGACACGCTGGTATCTTTTCTTTTGGCTGCGATCCCAAGCGAAGTCGCAGCAGTGTTAGGCGGATATGGTCGAAAAGGGCTTGTGCCGCGTAAAGGACAAGAGGCGTAAGCCCTCCACTGCGCTCTAATCGATGAAATCAGGGGAGAGTTAGAGGACCGTGCGGCCCACGGAGCGCCCTTTAAAGCCCCGAGAGTTGTTTGCAGAGCTTGTCAAGATGACTGAGTGCCGTGAAAGACCTTCTATTTAAGTTTGCTATTATGCCCCAAAAGCGGCTCGGATTAAAATTTCACCGCTGTTGGAACCGAGAGGTGTGCTGTGTGAGTTGAGGCGAATGAGCAGCACATTTACTGCTAGATGATTCATACGCTGTGACATGATGGAAGATGAAAAATGGTCCGACATGAGCGTGGGGGTGGCTAGCATGTGGAAGTTGACTTTCCATTATGATTTAGAAGAAACGTTTTATTTATGTATTTTTTCTTTACATATATCGTCATTTCAAACGTTCCCAGTTGTCTTCATAACATGTCTGTTACATGCTTTTATAGTGTGTAAAAATGCAATGTCACTAAAAGTATATGAACTCGTCGAGGCAGCATGTCATACAGGAGATGCGTGTATGTGTGATGGACACATTACAGTAGCAAGCGTATAACGTGTGTTCTATGTGTGCTCAAGATGTTTATTGAAACAAGTTGAACTTGATTGGAAAAGCAAACACACAAAAGAAATGTATTTTTATATTAAAAGGTAATTGTTTTTTAAAATGAAAAAATAATTGTGATTTCAATATGAATCTAAATAAGCTATATTATTATTTTTCTCTTATGTGGCTTTAATATAAGTTGTTGTTCACAGAAGATACAATATATATGCCTGTGAGCATTGTTGTATTACCCATCTACATCTTTGGCTCCACCTTTATATTCAGCCTTTTTTTTTTTTTTTTTTTTTCATATTTAATAATTGAAGCTATTTTTTTTTTTTAGCTGTAAAGGTGCACACAAATGGACCCTAACTGTGAATGCTTTTAAATCCAGGTTTAAGCGGATGAAGGTCTTTTATATGGTCTTTTACCTTATTTCTTTCATTTCCTTTTAATTGTCTTTGCATCTTTTGTTTGTAAATGTGATTCAATATGGTCATAGGTTTTTTTAAGCTACTTGCACAATATATAAAAAAAAATATTGATATCGTGATATTGGCCCATGCAATACGCATATCGCAAAGACATGCAATAATTCCATCCATCCATCCATTTTCCTGACCGCTTATTTCTCTCAAGGGTCGTGGGGGGTGCTGTAGCCTATCTCAGCTGGCTTTGGGCAGTAGGCGGGGGACACCCTGAACTGGTTGCCAGCCAATCACAGACATGCAATAAGTTTCATATGGAATTTTATGCTTTTATCTGAATTTGACCAGTTAGCCGATAAAGCTAAAATTTGCACTGCCATCCGATAGTTGAACATTGGCGAGGCGTAATAACAATTAATTTACTTAGAATATATTGAGTATGCTTATTTTGCTGTATGAAAAATGTAATTCTTTCATTAGATCATAAAAATGTCATTTCCTTAGGGACATGTTAAATATCGCAATAATATCTATATCGCTCTATTCGGCAACTATATCGCAGGATTTTCCAATATCGTGCTGCCCTAGTTTGGACAGTTTGTCCACACAGCAGCTCGGTTTCGTAGGATGAAAACAATCACCCCAGCAAACCAGGCTCTCGAGTGGAAAGATTTCAACACGTATGTTCCAATGTGGACACATCAAAGCAGGATAGCTACTTCTTCCATGACTGCGCACGAACCGCCAGCCTGTCAACAACAATGGCGGATACCCGTGTCTTCCTCGTTTTACGCAACCTCCTTAGCTTGTTTATGCTTTTACAGCAAATTGTTTTGCGTGATGTTGTACTTGAATCATCCGGCATTGTCACTTCTCTGTGCTGTGTTCGTCTCATTGACCTGTATATATTACTTGATAGCCCATACACGCCCATGCAAGCCGTTGAAGCGACTGGGCAGCCATCTTGGTCCTCCCATCTTGCGAGCAGACTGATGTTTAAACTACTTGAAGACTCCTTTTGTTTTATCGGTCAGTTGCTAGTTGATTCTACTAAGTACTGTCTCAAATGTTCTCTCATTTCAGTACTATAAATCGTAAGCCGAGAAATGTCTCTTGGGCGGATGAGCAATATGGCGGCCTAGTGGCTTCAAAAGTCTCGGCCTATTGGCTATGGGGTATATACCACGGAAGAGGCGGACTTCCGAATTCCGTGTTTTTGCACATCAGCTTTGATTCCAGTTCCGGTTTGCGACGTGTGGGCCGCTAGCACCTGCGCCCCTCAACTGTGTGCTCCCTTCGATGGGCGGGAGAGAGCAGGACGTCTCAGATCTCTGAAGTACTTCGGACACACTACACACTCGCACCCGTCGCCGGGAACGCGCAACCAAGGGCCACAAAGTCGGAAGTACAAGTATTGGGACGCGGCCCACACGTTGCGAACCGGAACTGGAATCAAAGCTGATGTGCAAAAATAGTCCCGCCTCTTCCGTGGCATATAGACCATTCAGATCAGTGGCTCATCTTCTTCGCTGATTCTTCTTCTATGCTTTCCGTTAACGCCCTGTGTCAGCGCTACAGCGCCACTCCAGACTTGGCATATATATTACAACCGTTAAACAACATCTTAGGCGTCTTCTTATGGACACTCGCATGTCTTGAGACGTTTGTCTGTATATTTGTTTGAGGAACGAAGCCAGCTTTACTTCTGAGCCACTGCCCACTGCCAGATTATTCATCTTGCTCACTGTCGTGCAGCCAAGTGTTTATTCTCACGTTTTCATAGCCATTCATAGTTTTTCATGTCTTGTATTACCATGTCACCCTTTGTTGCACTTTCATAGCTGTTGGGTACATAGTTTGCGTTTTCACACGTTTACCTATTAGTGATATCTTTGCGTGTGTGCTTTTGCCACATTATTCTAAGTTGTACCTTCTATTTCACGTTAAACCATATTTGCTGTGACTCCTTGTCTTTTGTAAGCAGCTTGCGTTTTTTGTTAATGTGTATTTTCTCCTTGCCCTTTGCAAGTGTCCTCGGTTGTGTTGATTTGTCCTGGTTGTCTAACCAGATTTTCGGGTGGTTTGTTTCCGCACATCATTGTGGAATAAATCCACATTCCTCATTTTCGTGGTCTTCGTGTTTTCGGATCCACTATTGACGACTACCCCGGTGACACAACTGTCTTTTCTTTGCCTTTGAAAGTCATCAGCTGTTGTGTTTGTAAATGATTTTAGGTGTTGTGCTTTTGGTACTGGGAAGCACATTGAATTATAAAAGGTGCCATCCATCCATCCACTCATCCATTTTCTTGACCGCTTACTCCTCACATGGGTCGCAGGGATTGCTGGAGCCTATCTCAGCTGGCTTCGGGCAGGTACAAGTATAATGTCAATAAAGTTGCCTTGCCTAATTATATTCTGTCGCGCACACACAGTCCCTGTAAACATGATATTAATCCACTCGTGAATGTGGAATTTCTCTTTTCACACTAAATCTGAGCAACACGACGTGGCAGCCCTCCCCCTGCTCTTCCATGGGGGGCCGCAGAGTCTCAATCTTCAGGTGATTGCGCCTTATTCTCACAGCAGTGAACCTGCGCACTCAGTCACAGCGTGACACCCGACTCGTTAATCCATAGCAGCTAACATCTTAGTGATGAAGTGTCATGACTCGGCTGACGTTGAGCTTAGTCGGCCTTTTTTGTAGGCTAAGTCATGTCAATGTGAATAGAAAATGACATGCCGGGAATAGAAATTGCTATTTTATTTGGAATGAATGCATTTTTTTTTCTGTTAGATAACACTGTATCGCTTATTCTATGTGTTTCTTCAAGTATTTCGGATCCCATTAGACCGGACATGTTATGTCACGTTATGACTCTCCAAGATGGGAGCTTAATCAAACTAATGGCACCAACTTGTATGTTGACGTCATACATGTATTGTATGTATTGTATTGTATTGTATATGACGTCATGTATTTCCCTCAGTCAGCCCTTGTGGGATGCAGAACGTCGACAGAGCTGTGGCCGAGTGCACAGCAGTGTGCATTACTCAGCGTCCTCCTATCGATGCATCTTGCCAAAGTTGATTCATTAAAGACATTTGTGTGGAGCTAATGCACTTGGGGAGGCGGCTGGCGAGGGAGGCGGATGGTTGGCTGAGGCGGCCTGAGCCCAACGCTAGCGCCCCCCATGTGCCTGACTTACAGCAGCAACAATGTTGTAATGAATGATCCATGTGTTCAACCACCCCCAGGAATTTAGACAAATTTAGTGAACAATGAATATCGGGGTCTATTTCGCTGAAAACAGACATAATCGGTAAGTCGGTGGACCTAAATGAAGCAATTTTCTGTCTGCAGAAACTAACGTTGTCTGAGTGGAAACGTCCGACGTTAATTCTCTGCAGCAATCAGTCAGAAGCAGCTTGTTTTTCAGCCCCTATTTAGTTCCGAACAACACCAAACTCATTGCAATGCTGCACAAACAAGCAGAGGAATGAAATGACCCAATAAAAAAGTTGGTGGATTGGCTTGGCTGCTTAATAAGTTGCCAAATGGAAGGCTGGAAAAGATGACTTTAGCAGAGCAAAATGAAAAACCAAAAATAGAAATGAATCAGAGCTAATTATGAGTTTAGGTTGAGACTTTGCAGAAAATCAATACTCTTGACTCCATCTTAACAAGGCAAATAAATGTCTTGTCTTATATAGAGGCCTACTGTTTCTTATCAGGTTGTAGTAGCAGCAATAATCTGCTCTTGTTCAATAATGGATGTTCAATATATAACCAATGAGTTCATTGTGAGCCAATTGAAACTCCACACAAGAAACCAGGAATATCAAAACTGTGAGGCTTATGTGTTAACCACTAAATAACTGTGCTGCCTCTACAATTTGACTTGACATTAATTGAAATAAACCAGTAACATTCATTTGTAATATTCCAAAAATCCATTTATACAAGTGAAGGCCTCATGCTAACGTTAGACTACACACCTCCTCTAAGTCAATCAACTCCCCCGGAAAACTCTATTTACTATTGGAAGCCCTGCTATGTTATTCATAATGTGTCTGTTTTGAATTGTGTTGCCGTCCTCCAATTTACATAACATTTGTTTGCCATTTAATCTTGAAAGCTACTTTCAAACCACGTTGTGTTCCTGACACTTCTTTATATTCATAATCCCATGAAATCTTTATCAGCCGCATTAGGATGCAGCAATAGCTTGAGTGTGAAATAACAGATTCTGCGTTGTTAGCTTCATGTCGACTCCCCGGTGAGGAGGTTATATTAAGCAGGTGTAAGTGCAAGGGCGCATTTATTCATTATTACTGCAACATAATGCAACCATTCATTTGTTGACACAGTGGACTGTAACTACCACGAAAACACATTATGTAAATAGGCAAGTGGTTACAAATACGGGGTCACGTCACGCCGTGTATTAGTTTTCCCTGCAGTCGGAATTGCCAGTGTGAAGGTGAGTTTGAGGCGAGCGAGGGGACATTCAGTGACTCCGGATCCCCGAAAAGATGTTAACACTTCCGCTGTCTGATCTCATAGGCTCCATGTATCAACAGAGCTTGTAGTGTAGCAGCATGTGGCGCCGTATTGTTGAACAGCTTGTACTTGAGGCAGCTTTAATGCAACAGGATTTGTCGGAATCCACTTGGGACCGGGATGACGGCTCATTTGTCGCCGATGGACACATTAGGGAGGGCTTTTATGGGTTAGTATAACAACTTCCGTGGCGGAAGTGATCCGTGCGTATCATTTCAACTTGTTGTCTGCTAAATGATTTTCTGCTATCATGCCTCCATACTGTCCATTTTAGATGACATGGATTGGAAATAAACTCTCAGATATCCCATTTTTTCAATAATGTGAGACCTCCCGGCGCACTGATTTCCATAGATATGAATGGGTAGTTGAGTCGACATTATGCTACTCGAACGATAGACAAATCAGAGGTCAGTATTTTGGGGTCATGAAATCTCGCATAGCAACAGTTTCTATGCTAGTGTGCATTAATGTTGTTTACAGAAGAGCTTTTCTGAGGTTGGAGTTTCGATTCCGGGCTTGCTCTCTGAAGTTTACAATTTTTGCCTGTGAGGATTTTCTACAGGTAGTTCAAGCTTCCTTCCCCGTTTTAAAAACAGCCATGTTGTGTTTATTTTAGTGCTGTCAAAGTTAAAGCGTTAACTAATTAATTAATCACAAAAAAATTATCACATTAATCATTGTACTATCACAGGTTAATCACACTATTATTTTTGACCGCAGATGATCCTCTTTAGCCGCCAGTGGATGGTTACATTAAAGGTAGCTGTTGGAGTTTGAGCAATAAACAAAACTACATGCATTAAAGTAAAGCATTTAATAAATGTTTACATATGCCGTAGGTCATTTTTTCCCATTTTAAATTATGAAAATAATTAATTGATTAGAAAAAGCAGGATGAGCATTTTTGAAGACGTCCCCATAACATGAAATGTCAAAAAAATTAACACATAACAAGTGCGCTTCAAATTTAGTGGGCAAAATATCCATCCATCCATTTTCTTGACCGCTTATTCCTCACAAGGGGGGTGCTGGCGCCTATCTCAGCTGGCTCTGGGCAGTAGGCGGGGGACACCCTGAACTGGTTGCCAACCAATCGCAGGGCACACAGAGATGAACAACCATCCACACTCACACGCACACCTAGGGACAATTCGGAGCGCCCAATTAACTTGCCATGCATGTCTTTGGAATGTGGGAGGAGACCAGAGTACCCGGAGAAGACCCACGCGGGCACGGGGAGAACATGCAAACTCCACCCAGGAAGGTCCGAGCCTGGACTCGAACTGGAGACCTCAGAACTGGGAAGCGGACGTGCTAACCACTCGACTACCGTGCCGCCCCTGGGCAAAATATGTTGGGGGGGAAGCCTTTTTAAGTCAGTGATTAATCACGCTTAATCAAAATTCTAAGATTTGATTAATCTGATTAAAAAATGTAATCGTTTGACAGCTCTAGTTTATTTATTAAAAACTCAAAATTGCCCGTAAGTGTGAATGTCAGCGATATATGCAACCAATCTAGGGTGTATCCCTCCTCCCATCCAAATCAGATGTGATAGGCTCCAGCTTGCTCGTGATCCTTATGAGGATGAGCTGTATAGAAGATGAATCGACGGATGGATGCCGAGTTCTCGAGGCTCAAACGGAACTGCCCTACAAGCCAATATAAAAATGCGACATGCTTGTCTCTCCCACTTGGCTAATTGAATGCCTGACATATCAGATGAAAAGCTGCTGACACAGTCCGTATGTGTTCTTTGGCCCGCAGTCAGACCGCCTTTGTGGACGCGGCGTTTCCAACTTCCTGCAATGCGAGGCTCACGAACGTCGCTCGCTCTCAGCGTGCCGCTTGCCGCTCGCATTAGCAAAGTAGGATAATAAATGACGCGTTCCCCTGAACAGCCATTAGTAAAGCATATCTTTTCACAGCCTCCAACAGGCGGCGGCTGTCTCAAACACACACTCACACACACGCAGGCGCACGGACACAAAAAATTCCCATGGTGCCTTGCTGATTTTTCTGCACCTCACATTTGTCTCTGTCCTCTCCCGTTTGCTTTGCTGTTCACGTCGTGACTTGTTTATGACATGACACGTATGCGGCTGCATTGCAATGCATAACACCCATATAGGGGTCGTGCATTTATGACGGTGGGTTGGGTACTCCAGATGCAATGCTGCAGTACTGCATTGTGTCATATTTATTTATGAAACCAAGTATTAGAAGCGGCTCATGTTTTGATGCCGTTTATTTTGACAGCACTGTTGTATATATATATTATTAATACCGGTACATTTCAAATAAAACATTTTTTTTTTTTTATAGCACTGGCCTGACATTAAAGGGGCTGTCTGCCGGATTCACACAGGAAAATGCACTTTTTAAATACAGGATGTAAGCACTTTAACTAGCTCTCAGTCTACACATCTGTGTTTTTGTCAATCTTTTGTGGTGATTTTGTCCTAACCTTAACACTGCAGCACACCCACCTCCGCGCTCACCCGCAGAACTCAGATGCTACCGAGTTGATCCTTAGGCTGGAAAGCAGATTCATTGCTGTACCAGCGAGTGAGTCCGCCATCAAGAATATTTCTGAGGTGGGACAAACCTAACCAAACAGACAGTTGAAAGCACCAATCACATCAGCGGAGAGCAGAAGTTACGCCTAATTTATTTTGACCTAGTGTAGTTGCCGTCCTTCCTTGACCTTCCTTGGTCGCACAACGCCACACCCGCTGGTTCGGCCATGTCCTTCGTCTGCCCCCTGACCATCATACAAGAACAATCCTCCAGTTTGACCCAAAGGCCGCAGGCTGGAGACGACCACAAGGGAAGCCCCGCACTCGATGGCTAGATGTCATTGAGGGCGACCTCCAACAACACGATGTTGCCGTGGAGGATGCACAGCAGCTGGCACAAGATCGCCAGCATTGGAAAACACTGGTTCATATGGTCAGCTCAACGCACCGGGACGGGATTCCCTGACCCTCGTTGGAGCACTAAGAAGAAGGTGGCTTCACTTCTCGCAACGGCAACTAATGCCGATGTCAGACTACACGAAAACAGTCCAATTTCAGCCCGACCGACGTGTCGCGGACAAACGGGGCATGTCGTAAACGATTTTGGGTTGACTTGACGTAGCGTCGTCCGTGTAGTGTGACACATTCAACGACTGGTCGCCGGTTGTCCGGGACGGTTCACGACCATCACGACGAAGGTCTATTTTTGCTCGTCTTGACGCATAATGTGACATACCTACGTCGTCGTCCGTTTGGTTCCACAGCATTGACCAATAGCGAGAGGGAGCGAAACGTCAATCACACACTGAACAGCACTTTATAGCTCTTTTTATTTGTATTTTTATTTTATTTGATTAGCATTTGTTTATTCGTTTATGTATTTATTTATTTATCCCCTGGATATTTAATGGGATGGGGCCAGACAGGTGCATCTCCAGGGGGGAAAAAAACAACAACAAAAAAACGCCCCGCTGCAGCTGCATGGAGCGCGCACGCATCCGTGCAACCCGTCAGGCAACGGCGACGTGAAGAGAGGACCAAAATATATTGTGACTGTTGTTCTAATAATTTCAGAAATTTGGGCATATGAGATGGGCACATATTTAGTGAGGATCGATCACATTTTCATATAGTCCGGCCAGGCCTCGCCGCCTTAACTGTCACCCGCTCTCACTTGAAATTTTCCCCGTCGGAGTGAGTGGCCTACTGTCCAATGCACCGTACTAAAACAAGTCAAATATGAATAAATGAAGCAGTAAAAAATACTCAATATAATATTTCAGTGTTTGATAAAATAATAAAACTAAATGTTATCCCGCAAATTAATTAACAAAATCAGCTATAATTATCCCGGCGCATATAGGCCTAAATAAATTAAAATACAGTGTTGGCTACTAAATCACATTTTAAACACTATTACGGAGCAGGGAGTGCAAGCAATGTGCTCACATCACACTTGCCCCATGTGTGCTCCATTCACGCAAACACTCCGTGTCCTTGCCTCTTTTATTTATTTTTATTTTTTATTTTTTTTGTCCCACCTCCCCGACAAACAGTGGCCGACGCGTCTCTCTTGGCAAGACAACACGCGATGATCGGCAGGTGTCTTGTCGCGTTCAGACGTGTAGTGTGACTACACGCCCCGTCCACGACACGGAGCGAGTTTGTCGTGTAATGTGACAGCGCAACTGTCGTGTAAGACAAAAAAATCGCGTAGTCTGACATTGGCATAAGCATCAGTTAGTCCATTCATATGGGGTATATGCCACGGAAGAGGCGGGACATGATTTTGCACATCAGTTTGTTTCTGGTCCGGGTTGCCAACGCGCAGCCGAGAGGCACAAAGTCGGAAGCGCAAGTATTTTTGACGCAGCCCACACGTCGCAAACCGAACCGGAAACAAACTGATGTGCAAAAACAGTCCCGCCTCTTCCGTGGCTTATACCCCATTCCGCCTACGTCACTGATCTTGAACACTCGTCTTCTTTTGGAATAAATGCTTCCAGTGCCGTCAGCTGCTTGGGGTTTTTAATGACTCGATGTGTTTCTGGTCATTTAAAACAGTTTATTTCTTTGGTGGTGGTCCTTATGCATGCCAGATCCGTCGCACCAGCATCTACTGAAACTCAACAGAAGTAGCCTCTCCCTCCCACAGCCCCTTGAATCAGTGGGTGCTGGTGTCTGTGGATCTCACTTTGCTTTATCTATCCTTCCCTCCTTCCTCTCTTTAGTTTTTCCTCTGGTCACTTGAGATCTCAATTTATTGGAGGTTTGAGGTTTCTGGGGTTGGCATAAGACTCTGGTTTTGTAACCACGCAGGAGGGGTTTTGTTGGTGCTGGATTTCACTTTGATGGATTGGATGTACTGGCTTCTATGGATCTCACTCTGCCTTATCGATCCTTCCCTCCTTCCTCTCTTTAGTTCTTCCTCTGGTCTCTTGAGATCTCGCTAAATTTGCTGGAATTTAGAGGCTTCCGGGGTTGGCGTAAGACTTTGATTTTGTAATCATGGGGAAGGCAGGAAGTGTTTGGTCGGTGCTGGATTTCACTTTGATTTATCTTTCTTTTCTCTTTATTTTTTTCTGACCTTTTCTCTGGTCTCCTGACCATTTAAACCTCACGACTCTGGCAAGATTCTGAAGTACCTGGTTAAGGCGAAGGGTAATGGGATATTTATAAGGCTTTAGGTGAATTAATGAGTATAAATTTATACGTATTTGCACGCACACGCACGCACGCGCACGCACGCACGCACGCACGCACGCAAACGCACGCACGCAAACGCACACACGCAAACGCACGCACACACACACACACACACACACACACAAAAAATAAAAAAAATAAAAAAATAAAACAGTTTATTGCTGAAGTAAACAAACTATCGTCTCTCCTGTGCGCCATTTTGAAGAGTGATGCTCCTCACGAAGAATACGTCACACAAATAAACAAATTTGGTTGCACGGTTTGTTTTGAACCAGGCCAAACAGCAACCTTTCCAGACCCATTTTTTGTATGGCTTCCAAACCCATGAGGACCCCCGTTTGAGAACCACTGTCTTAGCAACCAATGCAATAGCTAGTAGATTTCCTATTACAATGGCACTTTGCTCACAAATGAATTATAATATAACAGTATTTTACTTCGTGATGTTTCTATATCTATCTTTCATCTGTGACCAAACTTTGTTTTTTACACTGCAAGACTTTGAATTCATGCTCTGTGCCATCCATTACCTCCTGGAAGACTCATCTCCATCCTCCAGACGGCAAAACAAACCCATAAAAATCAATCTTTCGGCTCAAATGTGTGGATACGGCAATACGCACGGGTGTCACTTTAAGTGATAATCCAAAAAGATCTTTGTGATGATTATGTGGCCTGCATGGGCGCTGAATATTTTTACACGCTTTGTTTCTTTTCTCTTCTTTTTTTGTGCCAATGTTTCACCTGAAACTCACGTTACACTCGTTCCAATGCAACGTGTGAGCACTTACCGCATAATGGCCTTTAAAAAGCCTGTCTCAGGGTTACATTAGTTTGAAACTTTTCATTTTATTATTTTTTAATTCATTTTTGACTTGTGTTATTCAGTTTTAACTAGCTTTTAGAACAAGTTTGTTAACTTTCTATTTTTTCGATGATGCTTTGTTTTAGTTTAAATTGTATTAGTTTTAGTGTTAGTTATTTTTTTAAATATATGGATTATTTGTTGAATGCAAGATAAAAAAAGAAGAAGTCATTATTGCATAATAAAAATACCACTCTCAAAAAAACGTTTGACTAAAAAAATAATAAAAAAATAATAATAATTACAAAAATTAAAAAAACAGCAATACCAAAATAGTTGGTTATAATTTTTGTTTATTTTGTTTTAGAAATATAAGATGCCGTTTCATTTTAGCATTTTAGTTTAACCATTTTTTTTTTCAAATTTCGCTTTAGTTATTTTGCTAGTTTTCCTTAACTAAAATAACATTGGTCTGTCTTGACTTTTTCCCCCCAATGCCCCAACTTCTGCACGTTCACGTGGTTGTCACAATTGCTTTCAATACAACAGAACATGATATCTTGTCACTGCAATTTCAACAGAACAGTTGCATGGGAACAACAACAACAACCACTGAACTATAAATGTCCTGGAACCCTCGTATATGACGTTGTAACAAATAATGCGAAAGGCCACTGTTTTAGTTCCTCCCTTCAAACAAGCGCACTTTCAAATAGAATCTTAACAACGACTTGTCTTTCCTCGCGGGAGATTCCGAATGTGCTCCTTTTTTACTCTGGGATGAATTATTTATAATACTGAAAGTGAAGGCCGAGATTGTTTTTAGAAGCGGGTTGGATTTTTTCAAGCACATTGTTCATGACTCTTCACCATATGTCCTTCTACCTGGAAGCCCGCCAGCCGCCTCAAAGCCGGAATGCTGACATCATCCTTCTCCTGGCGGGGGGTTGGGGCGGGGTGTTGTGGGAGGTGGAAAGAAGCTCAAGCAGACTGTCCCGCCCTCTCCGCTGTGAGCCTAAGGAACATTTCTTACAACTAGTCACAACTGCTGGCTTATTTATCACGCAACAGCATCATCTATAGAATGATGCAGCATCGTTGTACTACTACTACCAGAGTTGCAGTGTTCGTTGTGAGCAAAGACTCTCAGAGCAATTAAGGAAGTGGAAAATGATTCAAGGCCAGAATACCCATGAGTGTACCACCTCTTTGAATGTATTCATTTATCCTGGCAATTAGTCTTTATTGATAAAAATTTGTGTGATGGGGAAAATGTTTCAGTACTAGCAAGAGAACTGCAACTCATGCTGCCGACGTCAGCACAGTGCAAGCTCCCATTTATTCAGTCTGTTGAAGTGATGTATTAGGGGCATGCTGTTAAGGCCTTTTTTTTTTTTTTTGCATAATATACTAGCCACACTGATACTGCCATCACACCACAATATGATTCGGTTTCACCGGCATTTTCTTTACTTTATGCCTCATTTCTACAGATGCTCGATACCACTTCTTTTCAGACTGATACCAATTCCAGTATTCAGCTCAGTACTCACCGATACCAATGCCAAGTACTGATACTACTTTTGATGAATAAAAAAAAGGAGCTATATCTCAATCTGGCATTTTACCTTAAAACTGCATGAAATTAATGGCAATTTTCTGTTTTCTAATTTGTATTTTATACTTCCTGATCGGTCTTCTCCGGGTACTCCGGTCTCCTCCCACATTCCAAAGACATGCATGGCAGGTTAATTGGGCGCTCCGAATTGTCCCTAGGTGTGTGTGTGTGAGTGTGGATGGTTGTTCGTCACTGTGTGTCCTGCGATTGGCTGGCAACCAGTCCAGGGTGTCCCCCGCCTACTGCCCAGAGCCAGCTGAGATGGGCGCCAGCACCCCCCACGACCCTTGTGAGGAATAAGTGGTCAAGAAAATGGATGGATGGATGGATAGTTACTGATTGTAAAATGTCCACAAGAGGGCGGTCGATATAATACCTTGAAATACGGACAGATATGGGCCTGATACTGATACTTGTTATCGCTACTCACCCCATCCCTACTTATTTCTATTTTACTGTAATCATACAAGTGAGTTATTACGGCCATCCTGATTTTGTCATCACTTCACAATACAACACTACATTACTGCCACTTCCTTGACTTAGAAGCTTATTTCATGTTGTGCTTATTTTTTTTAAATTATTATTTTCATTGCAGCTGCTTGATTATATGAGGGACCTCTAAGGCCACATATGAAATACAAAAGGCAGTTACATTTCAAGAGCAAAGTCTTAATTCAAACTAGTAGTCCAAGATTAACAGCCACCATCTTTCTCCTGAGTCCTGTGGTTAATTTCACGAATAAAGTGGAACTGAATGAGGTTTTTTTTGCGTGTGTAATATTATGACTTAAAGTACCTCATTTTTTTCTCATAAAGCAATGACTTGCTTCTCATTATATAATGACTTTATACTCATAAGTACAACACTATTACTACGTTTAATCCCGTAATATTACTGTATTATATTGTAATTGTCATTCTACCTGTAATACTGTTTCATACATTCATGCATGGCAGCAGTTATTAATAACTGGTATGAAGGAATGATTTTTTTGTTTTTTTGTTTTTTGTTCAACAGGCATCATAACCCATATACAACAAATGACAGTTTTCAAAGCACGAACAGTGTTGTAGCGGAGTTGTTTGTCTCTGCCGTGCAAGGGGTCGCGGCGGGTGGGTTGAAATCATAGGGTGCAGGTATCTCCTTGATTGTGTTGCCTTTTGAATGCCGACTGGAGATGTGTCGGCTGCACACTGAGACCGCTAGTCATCGCATAGGCGGCAACCCCCACCTTGTCGGCGCCTTCCAAACTAATCGCACACGCCTTGCCACATCCTCACAAACAAATGCGAGACATGCAGCCGCATACATATCAACATGTACTGACATTAAGATGGATGCATGCATTATGAATCTGTGAGCGTGGCATGGTAGTGACATCGCCATTGCTCGTTATCCCGGCAACCTTCACTACTGAGTGCTGTATTTTAAAAAACAACAATATAACAAATAATAATAATAATAATAATAATAATAATAATAATAATAATAATAATAATAATAATAATAATAATAATGCTCATTTTACTATTATTATTATTATTATTATTATTGGTATATCGTTTATTACCATTGTTGGTATGTTATTTACTACCATTGCTGGTAAAACCTGTCCCACCAATGCTAGTATTGTTTACTTCCCACATTTGTGTATTACTGGTGTTAAAACGTAGTACTTATTGTTTCTTATGGTTATGAATGGGAGTTGGGAGTGAAATTAAATACGTTTTCTTCTTCCCACTTCAGGCAGAATTGGACTTTTGTTTTGTTTTTGTTTGTTTCGTTTTGTTTTTCTCTCTTTGTGGAACCTGACAACGACTGTGTGCTTTGTTATTGCCTGAAATAGAAATAAAAATGAAAATGAATAATAATAACCTGAATAAACAATAGCTCTCTAGAGCTATAGATGTAAGTACTGGTTTTATCACAGCTAGGCAGATGCAAATGGCTGACATATGATATGATCCATTTCCTGTCGAAATGAGTTCATAAACAACAGCTAATGGTTATTTACTCAACATCTGATTTGTTCAAATATCCACTGATGTTGTCACATTTTTTTCCCCTCTACAACTTCTGTTCAATGTTTTTGAAACTGAAAGGGACCATTTCATTTTAACGTTAGACCCAAAAATTCTGTGGAATTTTGAACAACAAATCCACTACAATCATTTTCCCTTTGATCTCACTTTCCACTAACATTTAAATGTGGGGATTGTTTTCCAGTTGGTGCAAGAATCTGTTTTGTGAGCTTTCACACAAGAAACATTTTTACCTTTCTACTCATACAACTGTTGAGAGACAATATTCTTTCAGTCAGTACAAGAACTATATTTATTTTGAATGATGACGATAATACAAGACACAAGCTGGCCATGGTATCTGAGGTAGTAGATGAAAGACAGGCTGCCATTTTTGTTTTCCCTTTTCACTGATGCTAATTGGTAATCTATCTTCAAACTTTGAGGGATTATTTTTCCAATTGGTGCAAAAACACGATTGATATCCGGCGTGTGACTGGCACGAGAGCAAAGATGTTCCTTGTCAGCTCTGTAACGGTCAAAAATTTTGAACTGATCTCTTCCAAACTATAAAAGAATCATTGAGCCATAGCAGAGTGAGAACCCAGTGATTTATACCCTTCCCTTTGCTGATTTGCGTACAAAAATGTCTTGTTTTCAAACAACTGGAAAACCAAAGCAAACAGTCAGGCCGCTCGGGGGGGAGAGACGAGTACAAGAAGGCATTTGGAGAAGTGGAACGTTTTCTTTCACAGCCGCCAGACACCGCTGCGGCGGTGGCGGCGCCGCCTTTTGAGGAAGACGAGAACAAGCGCCTGTCGCCTTTCTGAGTTAAACAGCTGATCTGGAGGACGACGTCTGTCTCCACAAGAGAAGTGACTTGAGCACAACACTTTTTGCACCAGCACTGACGGCTGTCAGCAACTTCCTCTCGCCCGACTGACACACGTCCATCAATGCTTTAGTCCGGTGAAGGAACATGATGGCAGCGTCATGTTATCTCGGGTTGCAGCTTAACTTGTCAACTGTGCATTGTAGCGCATTATTGTTAGACGTGTCGTGCCAGAGGGCAATATGTGCTGACACGTTTGGATGAATTTTACACACCTCAAATTTTGAACAGGTTTCACATTCATGATTGTTTTAAGAGCAGATCAGAAAGGAAAAATCACTTATAACACATCCCACACAAGTGTGGAAAGAGAGATAAGGCCATGTCAAAATGTTTTCAAGTTCCAGAACTTCCAGTGGCTAAATAAATATTATTATTCACCTGTGCTGGCCAGGAGCATGGTGAGAGAGGTAAATAAGAATTCAAGGATCACCAGCAAGGCTATATTGGCGAATGTGGCCTCTGCTGATGGCAATGTCTCAAGGCAGACTGTCCAACAGACACTGCTGGCTTCCATGATCACGGATTAGGGAAGACACAACTTGTCCAGAAAAAACACTCACTTGGCCTTTGCAAATGGACAAAGTTGAATATTTCGGATCTCATGTGGGACCCTAATACTTTGAGGGTGTTTTTCAGCCCCTGGACCAGGGTACCGAATCACAGTACATGCCACCATGAAAAAAAGAGAGATATAGTCAAGATTTCCCAGAATAAAATTAGGCAGTCTGTGGTGAAATTTGGTTTTACAGTGGCCCCGACAGACAGACTTAAATTCAGTTGAGAACTAAAGATCAGGGTGATGACAAGAAAAGCCTCCAACTTGAAAGAGCCAAAGCTAATCGCTAAAGATGAATGGGCAAAAATATCAGCCGAGACATGCAAAAAGCTGATCAGCAAATATAGGATGTTTTATTTGCTGTAAAATCCAATAAAGGCTTTTCTATTGATTTTTGAGAAGGGTATGAATCATTTTGGACATGCCACTTTTTGCTCAAATGTAGGCTATATAAAACACAAGAAATATTTTTTTTCCACAGTGATGCCTCGTGTACAACATCTGATCATTTTCTGGGAGACGCCTGTGTCATTTCCAAACCAAGAAAAAAAAACTGGTTGAATACAAGTAGCTTTAGGTGTCAGGCGATTACAATTTTTAATTGCAATTAATCGCATGACAATTAATCATAAATTTTAGATCTATCCTAAATACAGTAAAATGGACAATATTTTTTTTTTTAGTTTTCATACTATTGTCAACATAAAAGTGGAAAAAAGTTAGAAGAAATATGGCTGCATTGTTTAGTCATTTATACAGTAGTTTCATAATTCATAGGATTGAGTTAAAATGAAAAAGATGTACCGTACTGTAAAAGAACAAATGTAATATTGATTTGTGTATGGCTTTAATGATGATTCTTAGACTTTTTCTGAAAGTGTCAGTCAAAAAGACATTACATGAGGTAAATTGTTTCTGAAAGGTGGCCATAATTGACATTTTAACAGGTAGGTTGATTCAAAAATAGATGTAGAACATATCACTGAGTGACTGGCGCTTTAATTGACGTTTCTGTTGCTCAGATGACGCAGACGAGCTCTTTTGAGGGGAATGGATAATGTCTACTAGCAGGCTAGCCATTATATTTTGCTAAATTATTCAAAGACAACCCAACCATGTCTTGCAATCTTCTCTGTATAACTTTTATCCTCCTCCACAGCCTTCTTCAAATTTGAACATTTTGTGGTATGTCATCTGGCGGTACGAATCTAAACAGCCAGCGGTAGTCAGTCACTTTCTAGAAGTATCCTGGTGCCTACTGTTTATAAACATTACGAAAGAATACCCGCTGCACACACAGATATGTAGAATGGCCAAAGCAAACTGCTGTGAGAAAAGCCAGTGGTGAAAAAGTGCATGGATGATAAAACAGGCAAAGTCGAAAAGTAAGCATTGAAGATCCAGCAGAGACAAGTGTGTCTTGCTTCAGAAGCTCAGCACGCGGTGCATGTAGCAGACTATTAAAGCTGCCCTAAGTCTGTTGTGGTCAGTGCTCCTCGCTCTGTAGGGAGGAGGGGGGCGGGGGGAGTGAGTGAGTGTGTGTTAGGTGGTGGGGTGGCTCAGCCTGGGATACAAGAAGAGGAAGAGACAGCAGATGTGATGCAGGCTGAGGTCTGGAAACACATCCCTCCAGCGGGGGGAAGGCAGCTACACAGAGCCTTCAGCCTCAGGCGCCTTATGCCGAGGTGCGGCACGACGCTGTTCGAGGGGCCCCATCAGCCCGTCGGCCCATCAGTATTGCTGGGCTGTGATGCCTTTGTTTACAACTCTGCTTGTAAGTCGTGCCTGTAAAAACATCCCAGGTGACTTACGAGGACACAATACAAGGGAGAGCCTCAGTTTTGCTGCGCAACTTTCTCAGTAATACTCGGTGTAAAACGCAGCTTTACTGATACTGTATGTCGTATGTGAAACAAAGTTTAGGGGGCTGTAAACCCTTGCACCATCTTACAGACATCTGTATCCACAAAAACTGAATTTACACTCACCGATAGTCCACCAGAGCTTTCTCTTTATTTCAAGCTTTCTGTGCTTTCTCTATTTGTGTTTGGTGCGATGCTGCCATGTGACACAGAGCCAGCAGGAAGTGTGGGGGCTTTACACACGTTTTAAGCATGCTTCCTGCACAGTATTCAAGATGAATTATCTTAAGTGATGATGACATTTATGTTTACGTTCTGGGTAGCGTTGTGCTCTATTAGACCTGCTCGGTCCAATAATAAGTTGGATTTATATCGGTGTTTTTCAAGGCATCCAAGGGTGTCTTGAAAAAGGTAGTTAGTGACAACAAATGATGATTTGTTTGTATTTAACTTTATCTGTTTTTTTTAGCTATGCTACCACAAATGCAAGCTAACAGTTATGCAAGCTAACAGTTTGAATTACCCTAAGCATTAAATAGTAACTTGCCAAAGTATTATCGTTAACATTGAAAAATACAAGTGAAACAAATGAAGCTTGCGTTAGTGTTTTATAGAGCAATTAGGTCACATTCTGTCAAGTAGCATCATGCTAGCGGTCTATGCCATTTAGTGGGAGCGCCATAGCAAGTAAAATATGACTGTCCACTTGCTAGCCGCGTGTTGTGTCTCTGCTTTCACACCAAATGTATGAGCAGACTTTCAGGTTTGTGCTTATATCTTCGGTCCTTGTCTTCCTCGTCATCTGACAACCATATACTTTAAATATTACTTTTGGAAATATGTCTATCTTAGTGATGCTACGTTTTTAACAACCCACAGAAATGTTGGATAGCTACTGACCAATTAGTGGGTTACAACACCGGGTGGTGTGATATGTAACATTAAAAAATCCCAGTGCTGTTGTACTCCTACCACTGTAGTTGCAAAAATATAATTCTTTTTAATGAAATGGGAATTTTTGATGACCTAATGAAGTGATTGTGTGGAGTGTATGCATGTAGTACATAACAGTCAACGTGGGTGGTCTTTTGTGCACAAGTTTCAGGCCACCTGCAGGGCATGGGCACGCTTGTGTGCCACAAGTGCGTCTGACACATTAGATGGAGTAAACCTCGGGGTGCCATGTCCCCGAGCTGCTGTTGACAATCATCTGATAACGATAGCCGCTCACGTTATTTTTCCTTCCCCTTTCTCCTTCGACACCAGTATCACTTGATCCTGCTGTGGTTCAAAGACGTGGAGCATATCCCCGGCATGACAAATAATGGATTAGAGGGATTAGAGGCGAGCAGACATGAAAAAAGGACTCATGTTTTGCATTTTACATAGGACGAGATAAAGCTTACTACGTCAGCACGCAACGTGTCAAGGAGGCGACAGGCTGAGACAGAAAGCGTTTCTCCACGTATGTGACCAGCAAAAATCAATTTACGGAAGGTAATTGTTCATTTCCGAGGGTGGAGGAGGGGGCAACGGAAGATTGAGTCTACTCGATTGCACGCAAATGGTGCTAATGGGGACAATGATCCTCTCCCGATGGATCCAATTATAAGCTTGTTATTCTCGCTATTCATAACGCTTTGTGTCTTGGCGAGGGCAAAATAATAATTCCCTCGGCACAAAAGGCGATTAGAAAGGTGAGTGCGTCGCTCTCATGCAAATAAACTTGTCCCAACTCGTTTCAGTCCCGCTCTAATGCTTGATAACACCTGTTTGACTCAATTTTATGGCCCAACGAGGAGGCGCAAATGCTACCTTCAATTTGTTTACTCTCTTCGTCATTATAAGTTTCACACCAAATAAATCACTATTTTTTTAGGTTTTACCAAGCTCAAAAATGGATCATATTTCACAGACATGTTCATCCTACTTAAAATTTGCTCTAGTTACTAGTGCCATAGCTGGGATTATTTGAAGTTTCAGTCCCCAAAACCAATTTCACTTAACAATATAAAATTTGTCATGAGTAGACCCACCAAAAAAAAAAAAAAGTGTCCAAATCGCATGCCTCAAAAGACACAACAAGTCAGCCAATTTGCTTGGAACTGAATGTTTTAGGGTGATTTTACTGGACTTTAAATTTTGGATGTCTACTAAATTGCAACCACAGGTACTACACACACGGGTGCCACTGAATTGCAAAACATTTGAGTTCTTGTAATTGCATGCAAATGGAGCATTGCTGTGAAATGTGATTTAATTTGCCATAAACATAACTCAACGCCACATGTTGAATATTCAGCGCCCAAAGCCAATTTTATTTAGTAACATAAACAAACTTATTAGAGAATTTGGCAAATTGCTACCAAATTGTAACATAGGCAAAGGGGCACCACTAAATTGCGAAACATTTCAGTTTTCGGCATTAAATGCGGATGGAGACAGATAGCTATAGACACGTTTTATAGTACACACATATATATAAATAAATATTTTATGAATACCGGTAGTATAAATTGTATGGTATAGCAAGCAGAGAGATGGCTTGTCAATTCATTATTTGTCTGAATTATGTAAAACTTAGTCTATTTCTAGTCTACTTTTCTTTGTAGGGCTCCCCCTACAGCCGATAAACTTAATTCCTTTTTAAAAGCCATCATTGAATCTTAGTTTTCTTAAAATTGTTAAGAGGCAGAAACATGAAGCTCAAGAGGTCAAAAGGACACATTTACATGCAAAATCCATCAGCGTAATCCCTTCATGCCATAGCAGCCAATCAGAATTAAGCCTGAACAAAGTCATATCATAAGAAGGCGCAATAAAAAAGAACAGTGAATGGAGGTGAAGAGGAATCAAGCGCATGAACCCTGTGTCACATTCATCTAAAAATAGAAGGAATAAAACATGAAACTAATAAACAAATGTTTTAACATAATAGCGTTGTACCAGGAACAATTCAGTCTACCTCGACCAAGCCTGTCAGGAACCTCCCTTCAGATGTTTTGATTAACCTCCGTCCAAGAGCGATCTCCTGTAACAAATTCCATCAAAGTTCATTTTACACTTAATTACGCTTGTTGTTTACAAGCCTGCGACATTGGAGCGCTTTGATTCTGCTGTTTGTTTCTGACTTTCGCTTAAGTGCTTCTTCAGTCTCGCATGGCCCTTGTGGTTTTCCCGCCTAATTGCTCCCTCTTGGTCCTCCCTAATAATCCCATTCTGTGTTCAATTTGCGACTTTTCTTCTTTTTCAGCTAACTCCACTTTTCAGACCTCCTGCCTCGCCTACCACTTGCGTATTGATGATTAGAAGAGTCAAGATCCAGAACTATGTCATCTTTTTTTTCTTATTTCATTCCAAAACAACGAGCAAAAGAAATGCTGCAAACAGGAACTGGTAGCTAACCTTGTTATATTGTCTTGTTAAATTTACAAGGCCTCACGTTCCGGTCATAACATTAACCATTAGCTTAATAAGCTAACAGCAACATAGCATTATATTGCAGAAAATACGCTACAAAGCATGTGTTGCATCTGCAGTCCGACCTGGCCTAGAAAGTGTCCACTAGGAAGACACGGCAGTAGTGAAATTGATGGGATTACATGGGGGATTAGGAGCTGTTATCATAGTAACAACATGGTTTGACCACAAAACAATTATTGTCATGTGTTTAGGGCAAGCGTATAAATCCGCATGACAAAAGGAAGCAGATGTCGACGAGGTTTAATACCAGGAATCATTATTAGTGTGTTCCTCCTCTTCCCCCCCACTGATGGAATCATATTTACACATGGTCACATCTCATTTCATGGGGAACTGAAAACACCTGTTCAGATTGGCAAAATTGAAATACTCGTGAAGAGAATATATTTCCCCCGTATCCTCTTTCAGCTGACGTATTGAAAAGTCATCGTCATTTAGCCTTCAGTTTCAATGATACCAGACTCATCAAGTCAACATTAAGCTTCGAGCCAAACAAATTACACCAAGTGTTGATATTCAGGGCCAACATCAATGGCATGATGGCGCAAAGTCGCACTTTGTTTCCCCCACTCCATCTGGGGGCACATTAGAAAGTCCAATCAGGATGAAAAAAAAGTTGCTGGCAGTGTCTGAGAAAGCACTGCTTAACAGCTGTGTCATATTGATGCATCACCTGCAGCTCCCACGCTGATAATGAATAGGAAACTGTCTTGGATGACTCATAAAATAGTTTGTCTGAAATTCAGCTCAAGGAGATTTACATTAGCCTAGCCGTTTAAAAAAAAAAAAAAAAAAAAAAGAGAGAGAGAGAGAATTGATTTGTGGGCCAGGAATAGCATATTCCCCAAACCCCAGCAGTGACCTCCTTACTTATTTGAATCAATATCTTCTTCTATTGGGCCTGAGGGGAACATACGGCCATTTAAATTAGAGGTCAGAAATTACGTGATGGATCGTGCTAATAAAGTACAAGAACAGGTGGGTGGGTCAAAGTCCTCTGAAATACGACTACGGTGGGTCTTTGTTTATGATGAAGTTCCCGTAACGTCAAATTGTCGAGACAATTGTGAACCAAGATCCCCCCCTCCGTTATTATTTCTTGAAATAGTTCCCATGTGTTGATGATGCATTTTTACTTCCTGTGCTGTAAACAATGAACAGCATTTGCTGCTGTTCTACATAAGATTGTCTCCATTTCAGTCGAGATGCAATTGTTGAAATAAACTGTTTTGTTTTGTTTTTTCCTGGAAGGCATTGTGACGATTTATTTATGAAACAAATGTGCAAATGTATGTAAATAATATGTAGAAGAAGCAGGCCTTCAAAGAGTTAAAACAACAGGGAGTGCATGCTTACATGACATGCATTAGTCTGATATTAACCCGATTTACATTGCCATCATATAGTGCAGCGATTTCTGTTTACCTTTCTTTAAATCAGGTCACAATACACATTCATTAAATATCACAGCCTTGGCTGCATTATTGACATTACAGTCAAAAGGAATGATTGAATGCCATTACAGCCAGTGATGAAGAATATCGAACAGTATTGGCGCCCTGTCTGTCTATCTGCGTACATATCAGAGGTGATGCAAGACCGTGCAAGCAAAGTACCTCGCACGCGCACTCCATTCACCCTCCAAGGTGCACGGCATGGCGGGCGCTAACTAACAGGAAATGGCCCCCTCCGGTGTATATATTTCCAATTTCGCAGGAAGTAACGAGGCGAATGTTTTATCTGCGCTTGAATAAGAAGAGAAATGGGACATTCTCTTTTTGGAATTTGCCATCAATGGAGTGTGTCGAGAAGGCGACGGGGCTGAAAAAAGGCAGACGGATGAGCTGAGAGCTGGAAAAAAAAAGGGAAGGAGAGGTGGAGGCAAGGGTTGGGGGATGCCGAGTGTGCATCTAATACACTCACACGCCACATTATTATCTACGCAGCTCAATTATTTAGCCTACTGGCAGCGATGAAGTAACCATTTTATGGCCCTGCCCACAGTCACAAAGAAACTAGGAAATGTACAGTCTTCCCTCACTATAACGCGGTTCACTTTTCGCGGTATCGCGGATTTTTTTTTAAGTGCAATTTTGCATATTTTTTTGCAGTAATATACCCATTTTATAAAATTTATGAAGGTTTGAACATTGTCAATGTTTGAACAAGAGAGAAATGTGAGAACATGTAAATGCCTCAATGAGAAAAGTGTATAAATTGTGCGGTCTGGGATTTTAGAGCCTTAAAACATTTATAAGAGTTGTAAAACATAAAGCTAACTACTTCGCGGATTTCATTTATTGCGGGTATTTTTTGGAACCTAACCCCAGCGGAAAACGAGGGAACACGGTATTCAAGTTCATCTTTCTAGAATACTGACTACTTGACAAAATGGCCGACTTCCTTTAAGTGGAGTCTGGAGTGTTTTTTTTTTTTTTAAGGAGGCACTACTATGTGACTTTTGGTTCTGAGTACTTTGGGTACCAGAAGTTTCTGGAGCCACATTTTACCCTAAATTTTAAGAAATTTTCCGTTTTGGATATTGAAGAGGATAAAAAGGTTCCTAGAATCAGAAGCATGTTTTTTCCCCAAATATATGAAACCAAACAAGGAATTTGTCTCTGGTAGGATAAGCTATACTCGTTTTGCAGTTAGAAGCAACTAGACAGTCTTTAGTCTTTTTAAAGCAAGGGTACCATTTGTTGTTGGCAACCAGTCCAGGGTGTCCCCCGCCTACTGCCCAGAGCCAGCTGAGATAGGCGCCAGCACCCCCCGCGACCCTTGTGAGGAATAAGCGGTCAAGAAAATGGATGGATGGATACCATTTGTGCTGTAGTAACAATGACAGCATGTGCAAACAATGCGGAGAGTCATCAAGCAAAACGAAAGTGACCATTAGTGTGGTACTTACAAGCCAATGACACTTGTGCAGATGATGCCGATAATCACGAGAAGTCTGTCTGGAAACTGTTTCCATGAAAAGCTACAGAAACGTTTGTTTCTGCTTTCTTCGGGTTCAGGAGACTAACAAACTCACAGCAAATAAAGGCACGCGTAGCTGCAGTTTCACCTCAGGGGATACTTGGGTCTGGTTATGTCAGGTTTTCGGGGATTAAAAGGTCCTAGGAACCAAAGCTAGACATTGTATTTAAGTACAAGTTCAGAAAGATTTTAGTTTTGGGTACTTTTTGAACTTTAGAACAACTTTTACAAAACATATGGAAAATCAACACGATTCATTTGCCATCACAAAGAATGATGCTTTGAACTTTTATTTTGAAGTTTGAAGCATTATATCCTCCAGAATTACAAAAATGCAAAACTTTTGATGTTAATTTGATATTAAGTGTTTTTATAAAGGTGTTAATATAATTATGATAGTGTAGTACTGTATAATGTTGTCCCGATGTCGATCCAAACCAGGGCTGGGCAAAATTCCAATTCAATTCTTGAATTCAAATTTGAATTGAGGTGGCAAACAGGAAGCGGAATTGTAGTTCAAATTTGAATTACAGGAAGTAGAAATGAAATTCTATGAAATGCAATCCATCCATTTTCTTGACTGCTTATTCTTCACAAGGGTCGCTGGGGGTGCTGGAGCCTATCTCAGCTGGTTCTGGGCAGTAGGCGGGGTACATCCTGGACTGGTTGCCAGCCAATCACAGTCAAATAAATTCATAATGCAAAATTAGAGTTTACTTAGAAGTCAATGTATGACATGAATTTCATACAAATATTATTGAATGGACGTTAAGGACACAAGTATTACATTATTGTTTATATTTAAAGTCTGCTGTCATAAAACCAGGGGCATGGTTGGCCATCGGGAATTTTGGGAGTTTTGTCCGCCCGTCTCTATGAATAGTAATCAGCGTATGTCGTATGTACACTAGGGATGTAACGATATCCAAACATCACGATACGATATTATCACGATATGAAGGTCACGATACGATAATTATCACGATATCGTGGGGGCGTTGCCGATATTTAAAAAAGATCACAATATTGTAAAAAAAAAAAAAAAGAGCTCATACTAAAAAAAAAAGCACAATATTTTGCTTTTGTACATAACAACAATGCATATTAAATCACCTACAATCTCTAATAGCGATCTTGAGGCACTTACTTGGTAATGCAAGCACACATTGATCGCTTCACAAGCAAATTATAGTTCCCCTTCATCTGACAATTAACATAGATTTTAAACATAGAAGGCCAAACCATCCCTAATGAAAATTAAATTGCACTAATAAACTAGCCACTAGAGGGTGCTAGAACTGCACACATGGAAATCAACCTGACTTTTTGAACATATGTGTTCCTTTTAAATATTGTGAACATGACGACGAAGACGATATTGTGGCAGTTTTAATATCGCAATATCGCGATTTTGCCCTAATATACAGTATATGTCGTATATATACATATATACTAATTGTTCTCTGACTGAAATAGGATTCCCAGTGATAAATATTTTCTCGGGACAAATCTTGTCCCTAGATAGAACTCATTATTCAAATTATTATTATTATTTTTTTTATACATTTTTTTTTCTTTTTTTTCTTAGAGCTCAGAATTGTTCATTCGGTAGTCTTACCGATTCAACGTCTTATCATCATTGCTCTTTTTTTTTCTCTTTTTTTGTGTGTGTGTGTGTGTGCGTGCGTTTGCGTGTGTGCGTTTGCGTGCGCGCGTTTGCGTGCGTGCGTGCGCGTGCGTGCGTGTGCGTGCAAATACGTATAAATTTATACTCATTAATTCACCGAAAGCCTTATAAATATCCCATTACCCTTCGCCTTAACCAGGTACTTCAGAATCTTGCCAGAGTCGTGAGGTTTAAATGGTCAGGAGACCAGAGAAAAGGTCAGAAAAAAATAAAAAGAAAAGAAAGATAAATCAAAGTGAAATCCAGCACCGACCAAACACTTCCTGCCTTCCCCATGATTACAAAATCAAAGTCTTACGCCAACCCCGGAAGCCTCTAAATTCCAGCAAATTAGCGAGATCTCAAGAGACCAGAGGAAAAACTAAAGAGAGGAAGGAGGGAAGAATCGATAAGGCACAGTGAGATCCATAGAAGCCAGTACATCCAATCCATCAAAGTGAAATCCAGCACCAACAAAACCCCTCCTGCGTGGTTACAAAACCAGAGTCTTATGCCAACCCCAGAAACCTCATACTTCTAATAAATTAAGATCTCAAGTGACCAGAGGAAAAACTAAAGAGAGGAAGGAGGGAAGGATAGATAAAGCAAAGTGAGATCCACAGACACCAGCACCCCTGATTCAAGGGGCTGTGGGAGGGAGAGGCTATTTCTGTTGAGTTTCAGTAGATGCTGGTGCGACGGATCTGGCATGCATAAGGACCACCACCAAAGAAAGAAGCCGTCAACCACGGTCCAGCAAAGCGAGCACCGCCCCCCCCGGAATCCCCAGGTCGCGGCAGCACCAAGGCCACCCCCAAGCCACCCGAGCGGACACCGGTCGGCGAGCCGACCCAGACGCCCGGAACACCCCCGCCCCAGCCCCGGCCCACACCCCCGAGCCCAAGGCCGCAGAACGAGGCCCAGCGGGCCCCCACAGCGCCCCACCGGTCCATGACCCCCCCGCACCCCACCCAAACCCGCCACCCGCCACGACCCAGGCCCCACCACCCCCGGCCCCCAAACCCCCGAACACACCCCGACCCCCAACACCCAACCCCCCACCCACCCATACCTCCACCCCCCCCACCCCCCACCCCCAAACAAATCGCCCCCCCACCCCCACCCCCCGCCCCCCGACGACCGCCAACCCCCCCACGAACCCGGCCCCCCGCGAGCCCACCCCCGGAAACCGGCACCGGGCAGCAGCGCAGAGAGGGAAAACGTGCCCGCCCCACCTCCAGCCGTTTTTTATACATTTTCAATTGTTTGATATGATGGTAGGACAACACTTGATTTCCTTGCGTCGTCTAACTAAGAATGACTGCTCAAACATTTTGGACATTTTGTTTGAAGCACACTAGTGACATACACTGTCTGTGAATTGCATTTAATTCAATTCCACTTCCTGTATTCAAATTCAAATTCAAATTCACCTATTGTATTGAATTCTAAAATTCAAAATTTTGCCCAGCCCTGATCCAAACTGAGCATTCTTTATTTTTTATTATTTTTTTCTGAACAGCTCTTAAACTGCATGACATGTACATCATGTTGTGCCTAATGTGTGAGGCCACAGCTGTGCAACACACACACATGCATATCTCTCGTCCCACTCAACAGGTGGGTCAACAGGGGCCATCCCAGGCAGGCAAGCAGGAGCTTATCTTAATTCTCGGCAAGAGAAAATCCGAGATCCCGTCCACGCTGACTGTGTGTAATCGATGCTGACAGGTAATTCAGCGGAGTACATGTGGGAGCTGGCGAGACGTTTGTGTGCCCCCGCTGGCCACACTTCCAGCAATCAAAGTGCTTGACAGCCCTAACGGGTGTCCCAATAAAAACATGCGTTTTATAAAAAAGCGGAGAAAATAGGATTCAACAGAGAGCAAATGATGACAGACAAGGCAGGAAATGAAATCTTGGGTACTTTGCATATGAATGCTCACAGATGAGCGCAGATATGCGAGGAAGAGTCATGTGGTCAAAAAATAAATAACATTTGAGTTTGGACTGAATGCTGAAGTCTTGGACGGATTCACGATGTACCTCAAACGGAGTTTAAAAAAATAAATAAATAAATCATTCTTGACAATCTGCTGCAGCTTCACCCTTTATCTAGGATTCTTCAAACTAAAGTCACGAGCTTGAGGATGCGGAGAGCAAAGCCCCGGAGGAGAGCATATGTAGGCTAGCAGGCGAGTGACATGGCTCATGGCCGTGTATCCAGAGCACATTAAAAAGAGACGAGGAGCTGGAGCTGGAGCTGGAGCCCATGCCGGTCCCTCAAAGCTGCCGCTGGCGCCGCTCCAGTTTTGCGAGAGGCCTTGTTATGTAATTCCACAAGATCCCGTTTCCTTCCATGGTTCGCATCGAATGAATCAATTAGAGTCTCACAAAAAGACTGAGGACAGAAGGACTGGAGCAGCTAATGCAGTGACCTGTCCTCCAATGAATTCATTTTCAAACGTGCAATCCAACACTGTCCGACTATGCACAGACTTCACAGTTAAGCAGAATTGAACTTGACTCCTTTCTAACATACACTGTGCATTGCATCATCCCTGACATCTACTGTACATCAGGGGTGTCCAAACTTTTTTATTTGAGGGCCACATACAGAAAATCAGAAGGACGCAAGGGCCACATAATGTTATGAAGAGAAATTGTGTTTTTAAAAATTGTGCAAATAATCTATTTGTGCTTTTGCATATTTAGAAAAATGCTGCAGTATATAAACCAATTTATTTGTAATATGGCAGTAGGGTTATTATAGTTTTGGAATTTCTCATTTTAGTTAGTTTTTATTAGCTTTCAGGGTGCTTCTGTTTTTTGTTCTATTTTATTTTATTTATTTATTTTTATAGTACAGCCATCTATGTTCTATATCATTTGGGTACAGGTGTGAATAAATAAGATTAAAGCCATTTTATAAGAATTAGTTACTTTGACAACAGTGTAGGTCTTGCAGAGAAAGTGACACACGTCATCTTTGCCAAACCCAAACAGAGTTCCTGGTACATAAAATAGAATTAGTACACAAAATGTAGCTATCTCTTGCTTCATAAAAATTACTCCACAATCTATCCATAGTTATTTTTGTAAATGTATCTTGTTTCCACTCACCTAGGAACGTCAATGAAAATATTACAAGAAAAATAACTATATGTTAAATGAAACAAAACAAACTCCAATTTTTATAAAGTATTTAGTAGGACATGATACAAAAATGTGAGTCCTGTATTCCATTCATATATGCTATATGTCATTTTGCTCGTAGTAAAGATAAAGCTGGTGTTGGGCATGTGAAACTATCAAAGTGACTAGGATGAGGCTTGATTAATTTGAATGATTCCAATTGAATCTGTAAGATTCTCACAAATGGTGACATCACCTTTTGTACAAAATGATATTAAATGCATCTTTATGGCCTAAGCCTCATGTGGTTGAGGCTTGCATTGTTTGCGACTAATATGAACGTAAATGAATGGTGGCAGGCTCTTTAAGCAGCAACCCAGTCGTACAAAAGGCATTCATTTGAAGCCAAAATAAGAATGTTACCTTATTATGAAGATAAGTGAGAATGCAGAGCTCGGTAATGAGCCCCAATCTTATACTTGAGGTGAAAAAATACATTTCAGTGGCTAACAGATGCATTTTTTAATTGACTTGGGTGCCTTTAACTTTGCATCGTGAGAAATGTGCTGTTTAGTGTCACAGCTTTAATGTGGACGAAGAAACTTTTTTAATCTCATCTTGTGCTTTTAAGAGTCTGATTATTGGGAATCAAATGAAGTGAAGAATATACAAATGTGAGCGTCTCTTGATGGGATCAGGGAATGAAACAGGAATAAAAACATGTTTAAAATTTGCAGTCGCAACAGGCATGTGCTGCTCGGGGATCCTTAAAACCTTCACATGCCAAACAGACGTGCTATACCTAGTAAATCCATTTGCGGGAGTTATCGGGTTAACAAACAATCAGACCACCTGGGTGACTCAAAGAGCCTGTCGGAGTGTGCTTATTTTGTACACACATCTCATCCCAGTGTTAACTTGTAGCTGGAATTCCGGAGTTCACTGGAAAGCCGCTACGAATCTGCCGAGACCACATGCAGCACCTTGTCCAGCTTTAGTAGCTTTGAAGTATAGTCAAAGCAATAACGTACGACTTCAACACTCCAGTATTTTTAGTAGGAGCGCCGCGGCGCCGTGTTCGTGCTTTGAAAACAGCCCACACTTTTTCTTCCTTCCATTCAATGTGGCAATTAAGTTGACAGAGGTTGTTTTTTGATTCAATCTTACACAGGTGCAGCTCATTTGAAATTCTAGTTAGGAAAATGTTTATTTCAAGATGCTAAATTATATGTATTTTTAGAGGGGTGTTATGAATATTGCCTGCGCCGTCTAGCTAACAAGACAGACAACAATTTAACACATTGCCTGTGTAATACACAATTTAGTTTGTGCAGCAGCCTACAACGTAGCAAATATCTTACCTACATGAACTTTGGATGCAGTTTGGAAATACATTAATGAGTGCCGTGTTGGCTCATTATAGTGCTGGCTGTTAATATGATGACCACAAAATATTGTGATATAGTCGGCCATTGGTGTGTGAATGGGTGAATGTGAGGCATTTATAAAGAGGTCTGGGCAATATATAGTATTGTTAAAGCTCTACATAAAAAGCAGTTCAGTCCTGTCCATATACAGTAGCATGCAATATGAAGTATAATATGTGTGTTTTAAATACTGGTATTTGCATACAGTAAAACCACAAAAAGTGAACTGCGATATGGCGAGGGACAACTGTATGCACTCACTGGCCAAGATTACCATAGGTACAATTGCCAAGTCTGTTTTTCTGTACATGAGCTTGTCTTCAAAATTAAAACAATAGAGCTGGATAATGATTTTAAGTAGTTTTAGTCTAATACTTGACTTGGCTGCACCTGACAGTGTCAAGCATCTAAAGGAAAAATATATACTGGAATGCATTTATTATTATTATTATTATTACTACTATTATTATTATTATTATTATTATTATTATTATTATTATTATTATTTACTATTTTTTTACATAAAAAAATTAAGTCATTACATTTCAGTAAATACATTTGATAAGTCATTTTCTCATTTCAACTTGTAAAATCTGTTTGTAAGTTTAATTCATTTTTAAGAAAACATTTGTAAATTTTTCAGTGCATTTTTTTCTTTTAGTAAATTTCCTGTTTAATGTTTAAATGATTCTTGTGTTGCCTTTTATTAGATTTTTTTACGAGTACTTTTATTATTGCATTTATTTAAATGTTTTTATTTCTTTAATGTATTTTTAAACTCATCATTATACTATTGCATTTTTAGCTTTTTATTTATAAAATGTTTTTTTTCATTATTTCTCTAAAAAATCTTTTTCTTTTCAAGTCCTTTTATTTAATTTAAACTTTTAAAATGTTTTTCTTAATTTAATGTGTTTTTAATATATAATGTCTTATTATGTTTGATTTATTTATTTTTTTACATTATCCATTTTCCGATCTGTGTACAACAGAGGTGTCAAACTAGTTTTGTCATGGGCCACATATAGTTATGGTTTCCCTTGGAGGGCCAATATTTGCTTTAGATCAGAGCTTCTCAATTATTTTCTGTCACGCCCCCCTAATGCATTTTTAATTAAGTAAGAAGAAAACATCTCGCATAGTATCATTTGTCTATAAAATTGTTATAAGCACACCTCTGCATAACACTGTATCCGTATTAACGTATAAGAGAATAAAAACAAAAGAAATATGGACCAACTTACAACAAAGAATAGCTTTATTAACTGTAACAGAAAAGATTTAAAGTGCATCTGAAATAAAAAATAAAAATAAAAAAAATCCTTAATTAAACTATAAACATTTTTTGACTGACCATGTCAAACCATATGATACGGAAAAATCAAATTACATAAAATAAATAAATAAAAATGCATTCAAACTGATCACCAACATTAACTCAGGAGCACAATATAAAAAAAAAACAAAAACAAAACCTTTAACCTTCAAAACAAAAATATCAAATAATTTGTGCTGATTTTTTATTTTTTTTTTGCTGTGTGCAAAGCGCGCATGCTCAGTGCAATCAAAACCCCTAAACCACCAAGCGATTGCTCCCTGC
Organism: Festucalex cinctus; assembly: GCF_051991245.1. Classification (NCBI taxonomy): domain Eukaryota; kingdom Metazoa; phylum Chordata; class Actinopteri; order Syngnathiformes; family Syngnathidae; genus Festucalex; species Festucalex cinctus. The sequence goes on from NC_135411.1 coordinate 28,122,329, forward strand.
GCACATTCTGCCAATAATGAGAGCGCCACTGCCCCCTAATGTAGTGGAGGTGCAATTGGACTTTATTCTAGGACAGTAAAAAAAAAAAAAATCAAAATCAAAATAATAAAAAAGCATGTTCCCCAAGGTCAAACGCGCCCCCCTTGATGGACCCTCGCGCCCCCCTGGGGGGGGGCCGCCCCACTATTTGAGAAGCACTGCTTTAGATTAAGGCACCCCCAACAAACTGATGATACAACTACATTAAAAATCAGAATCCAGTTTAAATAATTGTTCATTTGTTGTTGTTGTTGTTTTTTTCAATTTATTTCAAAAGGGGGATTTCTTTTTAAAAAAAATGCTCGCAATATCTCAATGTCACAAAGAAAGAAGATAATTTACAATTGTAGTACAAAGTATTTCAGCAAGAAACATAATGTCGACTCACATGATTTGCATTCGTGGGCCACATAAGATAATATGGCGTGCCAGATCTGGCACCCGGGCCCTTGAGTTTGACACCTGTGTTGTACAAGAATACAGCTGTTATATTGGCTCTCATTCGACTGTCCCTAATTATGCGACCCATCCAGGACGTCACTGCTTTTCTACTATTGATAATACTGTAAGTCAAATGCATTCCAGGAGTGATTTAACAACACAATATGAACCCAAATGAAACCGGTTGCTTGAACACAGGCAACGAGCGAGGTTGCATTAGTTTCAGGTAATTCTCAACACGGTCGGCGTATATTGACACTATCTTCACCATCGGAGCGGAGGGGATTGCTGGAATCCTTCAAGAGTGCAAAAGGGAGATTAGGAAAAAAGGAAAAGACCTCCATTTTTAATTAAAAGTCGAGCGACAGCAGCTTGTCGCGTCGGGCGTTTAGCTGTAAATCAGATTAAGCAGAGAACGATACAGTTAGTCAAGCTTGCACCTTCTATAATAAGACTGCATTTTACCATCATCCTTGAATACAGTCATGTGGATCGGCAAGGCGGTCAAAGATGAATTATACTTTTTAATCAGGCTCATATCGGCCCAAAAGACGAGTAGTAGTAAGGGAAATGAAATGAAATTCCATCCGCTTAAAGGCACTGATAATGTCATTATTATGAAGCTAATTTAACATGACGTGCTATATTGAGGAATTTTCCTGGGGATTCTCTCCAGTCGCTCGCATATGGATAGACAGGGTGTCCACAAAGTCTCTTTACACATTAAAAAAAAATGAAATATGTATTTTAAAAGCAAGTGATAAGATATGACAATCAGATGTACTCAAAGTTTTTAATCCTGTTGCTTTTGTGTATTCCATGTACCCTGTTGGTGAAAAAATAGTTTGTGCATTATGATCAATTCATTCTGACGTCTTCTCGTTTGCACATCTTGGCCACTGGGGGCAGTATAAAACTGTCATGCAGACATATGAAGAGGACGTTTGACAATTAATGTATAGTATTCCCTCTTTTTCCACTGGGGTTAGGTTCCAAAAAATACCCGCAATAAGTGAAATCCGCAAAGTAGTTTGCTTTATGTTTTACATTTATTATAAATATTTGAAAGCTCTAAAACTGCTCACCACACGGTTTACATGTTCTCACATTTCTCTCTTGTTTAAACGTTCTCAATGTTCAAACCTTGATTATAGATACTTTTCATGTCATCTGTTGTGACAGGCCTAACCTTGATAACCTACTCCAGTATAGTATGTACATGAGTTATGTTAAGTATATGTGTTGTATTTTGTTGGCTCTAACTTATATATTTATCAAGCAGTGATGAGGCACGTTTAAATGTTAATGAAGCTGACATTATACTAAAGGAATTTTGTACATGTAACAACCCGGCTATCTCATATCACCTTATAACATGGCATTCATTCTATCAATACACATTATTGAACTTTATCAGTCTTGTTAGTAACATCACATTAGTTCATTAATGTCCCGTCCTTAGTAACATCTGTCCATGTTACACGTCAATACATTTTATAAAATCGGTACATTACTGTAAAAAAAAAAAAAAAAAAAAAAAAAAAAAAAACATGCATAATTGCACTAAAAAAAAATAATCCGTGAAACAGTGAAAAGTGAACCGCGTTATAGCGTGGGAACACTGTTAATGACTTACTGACTGCAGTAATGGTTGTTGAGTTGAGTTGTCTGTTTACATGACCCCCCACCACATCCCCATAAGTAGGGAATGGAATTTGAATGTGTTTTGTAAATTATGTGTAAGCAAATAAAGTTCTGTAAAAACCGTAAGTAGGGTCACGTATTTCCAGGTACAACTCTATAGCTACTCCTCCCTCATTTGGTATTCATTTACACAGTTGTCCATTAAATTGCCTTTGATAAAGTGTAAAGAGGCTTTCTGGGCATGCTGTAAATTACAGCAGCTGTAACAGAAATAACAGCCAGTTTATCACATCTGCACGATGGCAAAAACTCATTCCACTTTGCCGTGATTGGCAATACTTTTGACGGCAGATGTGCCCTGGAGGAGGCCCTGGAGGGACTATTCGAATGTGAGCTGGCACACCTGCAGGACTCTATTAGAGAAACAAAGCATGCGGCCGCGCTGGGGAGCCAACATGAAATACACACAGAGTGATCATACTGTAGTGTCACTGAGCTGCCGCACTCACAGAAATGACTGCAGTGCTGCTATATGCTAGCGTACTTTAATGCTACTGTTACGAGCAGCACTTTGATCCAAGCTGTGGCTGATGCTCAGTTTGCTTCCTGACATTACACTGAAGGCACTTCATTTCAAAGTGAGGTGAGAGTCAGTTGTGCTCAGTCTTTTATTACTCTAAGTTCCTGAGAGCGTTACTTCAAGCGGCACTCAAGGCCAAAAGTATTTTTGCAATAATTTGTAGTTGTAGTCTAGTAATCTTGGCCTTATGTTGACAGAAATTGACGTCACACTGAATTGCGAAGGTCACCTTTTTTCATGTTTGGTCTCACGATATTCGCAATGCGAGCCCGAGGGCAGTTAGAAGTCAATTGTAGCCAACAGCAGGGGCCAAAATTTCAGCTCCCTCAGATCGTTGTAAATGTTTGGATTTATCTATTTAATTCTTGTTCCACAAAGGTAATATTAATCAGAATACCAAGATTAGACTATGAGAGGACACACTTCTAGGGATTATTTCACAATTTGAAAGCAAGAACTATGCTAGTTTTACTAAGTAGCTACTGACACTGTGTACATGATGGATGGTTCACATGAGATCTGAGCTTTCCAAACAATTCTTCCTCGACATGTAAGTGTGACGAGGAGCCATCTGCTCGAACAAATGTGTTGATGCCTTTGTCAGCATACATGTATACAGATATTTCATTGGCTGGTATAAAAAGGCCTTTTATATAACAGCAAATAAAGTGTTCATGTGATTAAATGACACATTCATGAGTGACACATTAAGTGTACAAAAGGAATCAGACATTTGGCCAACCTGCTAACGGGGCTAACAAGTGCGCAGTCGTCACGTCACATTCCTGGACTACATTATTTAATGTTTGCTCGCTGTCGAGCACCCACTAAATGGCATAGTAGTTTAATGTGACTTGACGTGAAGTAGTCTTATGATCCGACTCTCTCCATCATAGAAAAACAAGCTGCATTTGTTTATCTTTTTTCTCAAAATTGATGCTGACACTTTTGATTATGATGTCGAGTTAACTGAAGCTAAGGCCACTGTTTGTTGCTATTTGCATTGGTTTAGTTGAAAAACTGATGGAAAAAAACAAATCATTTCTTGTCACTTACGAATAAATAGTACAATTTTTGTATAATACAATATTAGGCTGTTCAGCAGTTTCCCACTAACCTCACAGCTCTCAACAGCTAACACTACACTATTACTCGCCAACTTCCATGTCACTCACGAGGCTAGGTGCCACCTTTTTAAAGCCACACACATTGAAAGTCACAGATGTCACATTGTACAACATGAGGATGGCGGCCCAAGTTAAAATATTACATGCACTTCACATGCCAATTTTGAATTGATATTAATTTTGAATAATACAGAAACAATTGTATTCAATCAGTCGAATATTTGATGAAATAATCACTTGAATATTTGATTTTAAATCTATTTGATGGCTCCATTGGCCCAAGGTTCAACGCCAACGTGCCACGGACTACTACTACTACAACTACGACTACTATGCCGCCGCCACCGACGACTACTTCGACGCTGACACAATATGTAAAGATGGAAACAAGTATTTACAACTAAAATAATAACACAATTTGTCTTGATAATGGTTGGTGAATAAAGTTTATTCCGTTTCATAAGTAAATGTTTTCCTGTCATATGTTGTGTATCACATTTAAGAGAAAACTGAGACGTGGTATTTTCTTTTTGAAAACAAAGATAATATATCAACAATATATAGTTGCTTGATGGATGGATTATTTGCATGTTTAATAAATGGAAGTATTTAAAGAATGTCATAGTTGCCCTTTTACTCAACTCAACTCAACTCAAGTTTATTTATATAGCGCATTCAAACAGCCTCAGCTGTCACAAAGCGCTTTACAGAAACACAAAAAAACAAACATAACATAAAACATTAACACCAATACAATACAATACAATCACAACAAATCAACATTCTTTGATGTTTGAAGCAGTTACAGATGAAAGAGGACAGAATCAGTCTTCTTTCAGCAGTTGATCAGACATGATCTCAACGTACATGACGTCACACACGTCTGCTACAAGCTAAGTTTGCTTATAAGCTAGCTCATAAACAAGCAGCTGCTGCGTTCGTGATGGTCCAATTTTCCAGTCTCATCCAAACTGCCTCTCCCTCAAGCACCGAAGTTCCATCTTTTACTCAAAAGACAATGTTTGGACACTTCCTGAAGCTGGATGCCAAAACGTGGTGGAATAACATGCATATGAAATGTTGGCTTGATCGTGCCTCACTGCACTTGGAATTCTGAGCGCTCCCACTCCAAGAAATCTGGGGGAAGCGTCCCGTAATTGGCATGCAGGCTTTTACGCGTAATCTTGGTATTTATTGGAGGAATAACACCACACAGGCCTGACAACCTGCCAGCGCAAATCCTCGCTCTCCTCGCCGCTCTCCCTGCGGGCGATCACCGGGCTGAGATGATTCGCCCTGAAAGGCGGCGCCGTCTGATGAGGTGACAACAGGTGGAGCGTCAGATTGAGGCTCGGCAGCTGGGGACGGCGCGCCTCTCTCGCCAGCTGTCGCTTCCGATGGTGATCATTAAAGGTCGCGTGTTGTTTTGGGCTGTGCTGAGAGCTTTGTCCAAGATTCCTGGAGCGATACCTTTCATTCGGAGATGCACACTCAAAATTGCTGGATTTAGAGTAGATTGGGTTACTTTTACTCAAGGTTGAGTTTGTTATTTTGACCCAGAAGATTGGGTTTAAGGTTGGTTGGGATGACAAGTTGAAGCTGGTCATCATTTTTGACAATTTTGTTATGTACTGACGTTGAAGTGAATTTAATGTCCCGTATTTTCCGCACTATAAGGCGCACCTAAAAGCCTTCAATTTTTTTTGAAAAGCTGACCGTGCGCCTTATAATCCAGTGCGCCTTATAAATGGATCAATATTGAGCCGCAACAGGTCTCGCTGTCAAGACGCTATCGGTGACCCTGCACGATCGGTGACATGCATGCGCAGATCCTGCCATCTTGGATCCCTAGCTAGTACTAATACTTTACCTCAGAGAAAATAATAAAACAGCTGTTTATTCATTTTGGGAGTAAATGGAGTTGTCAGAAAACTGGTTTGTAATCTATTAATAAAGTTTGACTGACCTATCTGACTGTTTTGTTGACATTCCCTTTAGCGCAGTACCATCTAATGGATGCATAACGTAACCCCAACCTCTACTGTAGCACCTTATATATGGAACAAGTTTTAAAAAAACGTCATTCATTGAAGGTGCGCCTTATAGCGCGGAAAATATGGTAACATTCCTCGAAAAAGTCGGTGGTGACTGGATGGCCCGCTGGGTAAAACTCGTTTCTTAAAAAATGTTGGCCATAGAATTTGCGTTATTTTTAACCACTGCTATGTGATGACCTGATTACCAATTTCTTGGTAGCTGTAACTCATCAATATGGGTCGTTTTTACCTATTATTGGATCAAAGTGAGGACTCCGGTTTGAGTCCAGGCTCGGGCCTTCCTGGGTGGAGTTTGCATGTTCTCCCCGTGCCCGCGTGGGTCTTCTCCGGGTACTCCGGTCTCCTCCCACATTCCAAAGACATGCATGGAAGGTTAATTGGGCGCTCCGAATTGTCCCTAGGTGTGCGTGTGAGTGTGGATGGTTGTTCGTCTCTGTGTGCCCTGCGATTGGCTGGCAACCAGTCCAGGGTGTCCCCCGCCTACTGCCCAGAGCCAGCTGAGATAGGCGCCAGCACCCCCGGCGACCCTTGTGAGGAATAAGCGGTCAAGAAAATGGATGGATGGATGGATGAAAGTGTTGACCCAACATGCTCTTTCAAAATCCTCAAAACAGTGCGCTTGGTTAAATAACCCAACATTGGTGACCCTCGTTAGGATAAGTGGTTCAAATAATTGATGGATGGCTTGGTCCCAGCACTGGGTTAGCAATTTCACCTAAATTGGGTTACTTTTGACCCAGAAGTTATGTGACTGGGTTAACACTGGTGCTGGACATGTGATTCAATTTTTGTAATGAATAAATTGCCAAATTCATAATATAATCTTTGTCAAAATGTTCTGAGACCTTAAAGGGAACGGATCAATACTGTTATTGTTGCTGTCATCGTGGGACTTTTTCAACTGTTGTTATACCCATAGTTCTATTTTCCCTTCCTATGTCACCCAATCAGAGTCTGAGTTCTAGTCAAGGTATGTCCTTGCCTCCATTGAAAAAAGTTCTCATGTTGGCTTCTGTTGGGCTTCCTTAATGTGTGATTATGTTTTTTGATTTTTAATCGGCATCAATTATGTGCAGATTTTTGCTGTTCAACTGGTTAACAGAGTACTATGTGTTATGTGCCGTGAGGCAAAGCAAGGCCAGGACCCAGGATGCAGAGTGAGAGACAAAGTCCACAGTTTATTGTTCACAAAAGTATCAACAGAAAATCACCTTGCTCAGGGAAAAAGTTCTAGAAAACAAAGTAGCAACCAAAAATCACCTTGTTCAGGGATGAAGAAACACTAAAGCGCAAAGTAGCAACATAAAACACTAGGGACCAAAGTAGCAACAGAAAGAGCCGTCTTAATAGACCGGTAGAACGAGAAACAAAAAACCACTACAAGCCGGAGACCAGGGACTAGAACACAACAAGGGTGTGGCAGGAGGAGACAAGCAAACGTAGCAGGTATGGCAAGGGAATGTTCCGGCACAGAACCAAAGGAGGGGCTGGTTAAATAGGTTGTTGGCTCATCAGGCTGATGAGCCTCAGGTGTGGGAGCAGGCCTCTGCCTGCGAGGTTGGCGCCGCCTCCTGCCACACTCTGGAACTGCTAGAGAGACAACAGAACCATCACAGTACCCCCCCCCCTAAGGAACGCCACCCGGCGTTCGACCAGGCTTATCAGGGTTACGGGCATAGAACTCACGCAGCAGTTGCGGGTCCAAAATGAGGGCACGTGAGATCCAGGAGCGGTCCTCCGGGCCGTACCCCTCCCAGTCGACGAGATACTGGAACCCCCTGCCCCGCCTGCGGACATCAAGGATGCGATTCACGGTGTATGCAGGGTGTCCATCAACGATCCGGGGAGGAGGTGGCGGTGGGGCGGGTGGCTGGAGGGGGCTATCCACGACCGGTTTCAGGAGAGACACGTGGAAAACGGGGTGGATCCTGAGGGATGACGGGAGCCGGAGTCGGACAGCATTCGGGTTGATGATCTTGTCAATGGGAAAAGGGCCAATGAAGCGTGGAGCCATTTTGCGGGAGTCCACTTGAAGGGGCAGGTCACGTGCGGAAAGCCAGACACGCTGTCCCACTTGGTAGTCGGGGGCTGGGGTTCTCCTCCGGTCAGCCAGGCGTCGGTTGCGCTCCGCTGTCCTGGACAGCGCTGCTCGAGCCTCCCTCCAGACTCGTCTGGCACGGCGGAAGTGGGCATGGATGGACGGGACGGCAACCTCGGACTCCTGGCTGGGAAACAGAGGGGGTTGGTAGCCCGAGGTCACCTTAAATGGGGACATGCCTGTGGCAGTGCTGATCAGTGTGTTATGCGCGTATTCCACCCATGGGAGGTGCGCGGACCAGGAGGCAGGAAGGCGTGAGGTTACGCAGCGCAGAGCTGTTTCCAGGTCTTGATTTGCACGCTCCGTCTGACCGTTGGTTTGGGGGTGGTAGCCGGAGGAGAGACTGGGAGAGATCCCCAGTGCCCGACAGAAAGCCTTCCAGACTTGAGGTGAATTGTGGACCCCTGTCCGACACGATGTCTGTGGGGATTCCGTGGAGCCTGAATACATGTTGGACCAATAGGTTAGCAGTCTCCAAGGCGGTGGGGAGTTTTGGGAGGGGGACATAATGAACTGACTTGGAGAATCTGTCGACGATGGTAAGGATTGTGTCATTGCCCTCGGATGGGGGAAGTCCCGTGACGAAATCCACCGCGATATGCGACCATGGCCGAGAGGGGATGGGCAAGGGGCGTAATAGGCCTGCCGGGGCTTGATGAGAAGGTTTATTGCGGGCGCAAACTGAGCATGACGCAACAAAAGCCCGAACATCGGCAGCCATGGTTGGCCACCAGAAGCGCTGTTGGATCAGGGAGAGTGTCCGGTGGATCCCAGGGTGGCAGGCGATTCTTGAGGTATGTCCCCAGAGGAGCACAGGAGTCCTGGCGGCAGGTGGCACGAACAGTTTCCCTGGAGGACATTCATTTGGAACTGGTTGGTTGTCAAGTGCCTCCTGAACTTTCTTCTCCACTCGCCACCGCATCGCCCCGACCACACACTCAGGGGAGAGGATCGTGCTTGAGTCCCTCTCTTCCTCTCCAGAGGCGAACTGCCGGGAGAGGGCGTCAGGTTTCAGGTTTCGGGAGCCGGGGCGGTAGGTGAGGGTGAAGTTGAAGCGTCCGAGGAAGAGAGCCCAACGAGCTTGACGAGAGTTCAGTCGTTTGGCGGTGCGGAGATAGGACAAGTTCTTGTGGTCCGTCCAAACAATGAAGGGATGAGCTGCACCCTCCAGCCAATGCCGCCATTCTTGGAGGGCTAGGACCACTGCCAGGAGTTCGCGGTTGCCCACATCATAGTTGCGCTCCGCCGGGGAAAGCCGGCGGGAGAAGTAAGCACAGGGGTGTAGTTTTTGGTCCGCAGGCAGGCGCTGAGAGAGGACGGCCCCCACTCCTGAATCTGACGCATCCACCTCTACCACAAACTGCTGCTCGGGATCTGGGTGGGCGAGAACAGGGGCATTAACAAAGAGTTCTTTCAGACGGTTAAAAGCACATTGAGCATCGGCAGACCACACGAAGCGAAGTTTGTTTGAGGTCAAACACGTGAGAGGGGCAGCTATACTACTATAGTTTCGGATAAATCTCCTATAGAAGTTAGCGAATCCAAGGAAACGTTGCAGCTGCTTCCGATTGGTAGGCAGAGGCCAATTTTTAACCGCTTCGATTTTAGAGGGATCGGCCCTGAGCTGCCCCTTTTCTATCACATAGCCCAGGAAATTAACAGTGGAAACATGAAATTCACATTTCTCAACTTTAACATACAGTTTGTTTTCTAGTAACCTCCGCAGGACATCTCTTACGTGCCCCACATGCTCTTCATGTGATCGAGAAAAGATGAGAATATCGTCTAGATATGCAAAAACATTCTTATCGAGCAGGTCTCTGAGTACATCATTCACAAATGACTGGAATGTTGCTGGAGCGTTTGTGAGCCCAAAGGGCATGACCAAATACTCAAAATGTCCCAAATGGGTATTGAAGGCAGTTTTCCACTCGTCGCCGTCGCGTATCCTTACCAGGTGGTAGGCGTTTCGGAGGTCCAACTTGGTGAACACCATTGCATTGTGGAGAGGGCTGAATGCAGCGTCCAGGAGCGGCAGAGGGTACTTGTTTTTAACTGTGATGGTGTTTAAGCCAGTGTAGTCAATGCAAGGACGCAGAGTTTTATCCTTCTTTTCCACAAAGAAAAACCCTGCGCCTAATGGAGATGAAGACGGTCTTATAAGTCCTGCAGCTAATGAGTCGGTGATGTATTTTTCCATTGCTTCCCGTTCGGGTTTGGTTAAGTTGTATAGTCTGTGTGTTGGGAGTGGAGCCCCAGGGAGCAGTTCTATAACACAGTCATAGGGTCTATGTGGGGGAAGGGAGCACGCCAAGTCCTTTCTGAAAACTGCCTTTAAATCGTGGTATTCACTGGGGACGTTACTTAGGTCAATATCTTTTGAGTAGTGGGGAGAGTTAGGACCCCTGGCAGGTAGGGCTGACTTTAGACAGTGGGCATGGCAATAGTTGCTCCAGTTCCGGATTGTGCCTGTGGACCAGTCTATGTGGGGGTTATGCAGCTTCAACCAGGGAATCCCTAGAATTGCGGTGTTGAGGGGGGAGGAAATCACATAGAACTCAATTACTTCATGATGGTTACTAGAGAGTGTCAGTTTAATGGGTGTGGTTCTGTGTGTAACCCTTTCTAGAAGCCTCCCGTCGACTGCAAGAACTTTCTTGGGGGAGGTCAGTGGAGTCAGGGAAAGATTGTTGTTTTTAACATAGTCAATGTCTATGAAGTTGTCATCGGCTCCGGAGTCTATCAGCACCTGGACAGGTAACGAGCAAAGTGTCGTGTGAATCATACCTGGTACCTGTATTTGGGAGGACGAGGGGGAAGATATTCGGCTCACCAGTGCCTCCCTTCCTACTGGTGAGCCCCGGCTTTTGGCAACTCGGGGCAGCTTGCCAAGAAGTGGCCCCCCTGGCCGCAGTACAGGCACAGTCGGCTCCTCATGCGTCGCTGTCGTTCGACAGGGGTGAGTCGAGCCCTGCCCAACTCCATGGGCTCGTCGCGAGGTGTCGTGCTGGAATGGAGTTCAGGAGCGGTGCTCGGAGATGAGGCGGTGGAGTTCCCCATGACGGTTGAGCTGGACGGTGAGAAGGTTGACGAGCGACGAGCCATGTCCATCTTCCTCTCCCGCCGTCTCTCCCTGAGCCGATTGTCCATCCGTGTTGCTAATGTAATAAGGTCATTTAGTGAGTTACATTCATCCCTTAAAGCCAACTCATCTTTTATCTCCCCAGCGAGCCCCTTTTGAAAAATAGTTTGTAGCTCAGAGTCCCCCCATCCGCTACTGGCTGCCAGAACCTGGAAAGTTAATGCATATTGAGAGACAGAGTGGCTACCTTGACGCAGATCCAGCAACTGGCCAACTGCTTCCTTGCCTCGCACCGGGTGATCAAAAATGCGTTTCATTTCTCCGGTAAACTGTTCATAATCATTTAGCACTGCCGATCCTTGTTCTGTGATTGCCAAGGCCCAAGCGGCCGCTTGTCCTGATAACAGACTCATAATGAAAGCGATTTTTGACTGGGCAGTAGCATAAGTACTGGGTTGCTGGTTAAACACTAATCTACATTGTAGCAAAAACTGAGCACATGTGCCTAAGTCTCCAGAATACCTAGCAGGAATCGGAATAAATGGCTCTCTGGGAGAAGACGGCTGGGAGGCTGGAGGGGTTGCCGCCGATGGAGAGGGCGAGCAACCAGAGGAGCTGGACGACGGCAGTTGGTGACTCATGGCTGCCATCTGCTTGTTCAGCTGGTCCACACTGGTGGTGAGTTGCTGTAGATGGTCCATCACTTGTTGCAGGGTTGATTGGTGTTGTCCCACAAGTGCTCCTTGTGCCGAAAGCGCACTCCTTAAGCGCTCTGACTCTGCTGGGTCCATTATGGCCGGAACATTCTGTTATGTGCCGTGAGGCAAAGCAAGGCCAGGACCCAGGATGCAGAGTGAGAGACAAAGTCCACAGTTTATTGTTCACAAAAGTATCAACAGAAAATCACCTTGCTCAGGGAAAAAGTTCTAGAAAACAAAGTAGCAACCAAAAATCACCTTGTTCAGGGATGAAGAAACACTAAAGCGCAAAGTAGCAACATAAAACACTAGGGACCAAAGTAGCAACAGAAAGAGCCGTCTTAATAGACCGGTAGAACGAGAAACAAAAAACCACTACAAGCCGGAGACCAGGGACTAGAACACAACAAGGGTGTGGCAGGAGGAGACAAGCAAACGTAGCAGGTATGGCAAGGGAATGTTCCGGCACAGAACCAAAGGAGGGGCTGGTTAAATAGGTTGTTGGCTCATCAGGCTGATGAGCCTCAGGTGTGGGAGCAGGCCTCTGCCTGCGAGGTTGGCGCCGCCTCCTGCCACACTCTGGAACTGCTAGAGAGACAACAGAACCATCACACTATGTACTCTGTACTATACTGCAATGCAACAATATTAGGTGTATTGATAATTTAACGTGAAATGAAACTTCACCTTTGAAAATGATAATTTCTTTTGCATTGGATTGAACAAGTCACAAGTGTATCTAATAAAATGAGACATGCACATGGCCACCTCGTTGGACTAGAAAGAATTGGAATGAATAATCTGCATCATATTGAAGCCTTGTGATGGTGTCAAGTATTCAGAAGTCCCCCAATGAGCTCTGTGGTACACGGAGATCTGCTCATGGTGTGAATGCTGGCACTTTTTGTCATTTTTTTTTTTTTTAATAAGAACACACCGCTAGCATGGCTCCAAGTTTGGAGGCAGTTTCCATGGCGACGGTGTCCTATCAACACACTTGGCCTCACTTGACGGTCTTGTAGATGTGGCCGTCACTGGCGGTGAAAAATGAAGCCATTACAGTGGCGCCGGAGGAAAGTGAATTGCGAGCGGGACATATGATAAGCACGCGTGATTAAGAGGCACAGCTTCAAACCAAAGGAAAAAAAAAGAAGAAGTTTGACGTAAATCTTTAAAGGGGACATATTATGGGAGACTTTTTGTTTATACTGTATGCAAATAGTTGGAGTGCCTAGCCACCAGTCAAATGGAAAATTAAAGTAAATATTTTCTCCAAAAAGTGTCTTCTCGCGACATGTTCCATCTTTTGCTGAATTATGAAGGCACAATTTGTGTTTTGGGATGTGGTAGCTGCATGCACCACATGCACGTATCCACTACAATAACTCACAAGTGTAATTTGACAGCTTAGTGACGAAGT